>NC_084616.1:60215580-60443080 GCF_033978795.1 Nerophis ophidion
CTCTTTCAAATAGGAAAGCGTCATTGTCGATCGGGTCGCTTTTCAGCTCCTCCTCCGCTGCCTGTGTTGTCGTCTTCCTTTGGATCTTTCGTTGCTTTCTTGCTCTCCAGCTGTGTTGCGGACACTCCACCTTCTTCCCTCGATCTCTCCTCCTTCTCTCCTTTTAACTCCACCTCCTTCCCTCGATCTTTCCTCCTTCTCCTCTTTTAAACACAGTGAGGAGATAGGCAAATTGTTAGCCGGTGTGTGAGCCACGCACCTGATCTCGATTGCTGCAGCGTCGCTTTCGGCATGCCCCGCCTCTTTGTTCCACTGCATTCTCCACCTCCTGGCCGCCATCTTGAGCAGGTCCAAAGCGTGTCCTGCCCCGCCGTCGGTTTGTCGGCTCCGCCTCTCCACAGAAAACTTCTTGTTTTTGCCTGCACCAATACCTCTTCATTACTTTTCTTTTCAGTCCATGAATTTGTGATATGATTGTTTGAAGTCCAGCATCCACAGCCATAAAGTAAGATAGACTATAAATACGTTTTGAGGACTCTAAGTTTGGTGTCCAGTGAGATGTTTCTATTGTTTCATGTATGACTAATTTTTTTGAAGCTGTCTTTTGTCATGGCAACCCGTTTGTTTATTTCTTTGTCACACCTACCATCAGACGTTACTGTGACGCCGAGGTATTCAAAGTAATCCACTTGTTTTATGTTCTTCTTGTCGCATGTGATGTTACATGCAGGTGGATGTGGTTTCTGGGAAACTGTCATGCATTTTGTTTTGTTGAGGTTTAGGCCGGTCCCTTTACTTTGCTGTGTTCAGGGTGTTCTGCAGCTTTTCCTCAGAGTCTGCATATCGAAGGTTGTTAACATTAATTTCTCCAACTTTTATTCCATCTTGATGAATGATGTTGAGTAAGATAATTTCGCTGTAGTTGTTAAACAGATCAGGAGATGGTAAACAACCTTGTCGAACACTCTTTTAAATGGTTTTGAATCGACTGAATTCACCACCTATTCGGACTGCTGCTCCTTTCCCAGGATAAATTTCTAATAATCCCGAGGTCTTTCCCATCAATATTCATCTCATTCAAGATTTGGAAAATGTTTTCAAATGTTATTTATCGAAGGCTTTGGAATAGTCTAGAAAACACAGATATAAATCCGCTCGCACTACTATTAATATTTCCAGAGTGTGAATATAGCATTTCTGGTGCCCTGTCTAGGAAAAACCCGAATTGCGTGGCCGAAAGCTCTGGGTGTATCTTATTCCTTGCGCTTGCCTTCAAAACTCTAAGAAGACTTTTGTTGGTAAGACTCATAAGGCTAATCAGTCTATGTTGATCACACGTTGTAGCGCCTGGTTTCCTTAGTCGAGTATCACAAATAGATTTTTTTTTCATATGGGTTGGATTTGCCCACCGTCGTAAATGATGTTAAACAATTCTATCAGCTCCGATTTTCCAATTTCTTCAAGTGCTTCCATGACTTTAATTGGTATCCTTTCCGCTTTACTACGTTTCATTTTGGACTTGGCACTGTTCACCGCATGTTCAGTTATTGGTGGGCCTTCCATGTTGGTTCCTTATAGTTGTAGGTGGGCCTCGGTCGTCATACAATAAATCTTCAATATTTTCTGACCATCTTGACAGAATTTCTTCCTTAACCATTAATACGTTGCCTTCCTTTGATTTGTTACGTCCTGACTTTAAAAAGGCCCTGTGTCCCATTGAATTCTTTGATGTTTTGGTGCATGTACTTTCTATCAGTGTCCTGGTGTTCTATTTCTTCACTTTGTAAGTTTATACAGACTTATCAAGCTATGTTGCATTTCTTATTTATAAGCTTATCGAGTTTGTTGTACTCACATTTGTTTAGTTTTGTTACTCTTTATGTGTCCATTAAATCAATAATTTATTGAGTCATCCATTTTTTGTGTGGTTTACAAATAGTAACAAGAACAAGTTTCTCCATGGTTTAGATTATATATTTTTGCGTAATTTTCCATTTGTCTTCTGCATTTGTAAATGTGTTTAACACATTTTAAAAATGGGGTACTGCAATTTTGTAGTTAGTTTATATTTGTGGATGTTTTTGAGTGTCACTTTCATGACTGCTTTAACTGGGATTTTTTCACTACTAGCATGGGTTTTGAGTCTAGAATTGAGTTTTTGAACCACTCTTCAATTCATATGATTTCTATAACTCTATCACCAAGGCTTTTCCATGTCCAACATCACCTTGGATGGTTCTGAAACCAAGTGTTTGTGATTACATACACATTTTTGACACCGTTCTGCCAGTTTTTCACAGTGTTCATTGATCTGTCCAATTTCAACTTGGCTAACAGTATTTTGGATGCGTTCTTTACTAACTTTTGCTGTGAAGTCTCCCATGTTCTATGATTTAAGATTCCGTTCTGCACTTTCAAAGTCTTCATATAATGTCTTAATCTCTGCCTCTTCTTGGTCTTCTGTGGGTGCATAAACTTGTATGAGACCAATGTCAAAGGGTGTTCCTCTAAGTTAAGCAACAAGTACTCAGAATCCTTTCAATGCCTTTGAACATTCAGGATGGAAAATGACTCCAACTCCTCTTTGGTACTTCTCTCCTCCAGAGTACACATTTATGTGGTTATCTGAGGTAATTTCACAGGCTTCATTCCATCATACTTCTGATAGTCCAAAAATATTGATTTTCATTCTTGTTTGAAATTATCTAGTACCTTTCTGGTACATTGACCTAAGATTCCAAGTGGCAATTTTGATGATTTGCTTACATATACATACGCAACCAGCAGTAGGATGGCAGTCTGATGTCACTTGTTGCGCATGACTTCAGCCCACTGAGCGAGGAATATCGGAGTTGTTTGAAGACCCCCAAGACCCACTAAGATTTTGATACCATGGTTTTCTTTGTAAGAGTTACTTTTAGTAGGTTGCAATTGCTTTCTATAAGGTCAGGGCCTGTACCAAGCATGTTGTTACAGCCGTTGTACCACACCACAGTATTCTCTGCCTCGCACACCGAAAAGTCAACCAGTTCCAATTACTCTAGCAGCTCGGTATTTTCATCCATCACCTACCGGGACTTCACGTAATGCTGTTAGGGAGGCTAAATGGGTACTCCACCATGCCCAAAAGTGTCCTACAGGCTAGCGGAGTGATGGAGGTACCATACTTTTCCTGTTGATAGGGATACCCCCTAACTCTTAAGGGTTACTATTTTGTTTTTCTCACAATGTAACACAAAGTAAACTTTTTGTGTGAATAACATTGAATATGGCACCAAATACTAGATTCCTGAGGAGACCCACTGTTTGGTATCCATTTGGACACCAACGGAAGTTGTATAGAAATATGCCACGGCTACAAGAAACCGGACAATTTTGGGAAGCATTAGGGGTGAGGTTGCTGCTGCTGGCTTGTTAGCTGGCCATTCGACAAAATCAACAACAAACTGAAAATGGACGGAATATCGAGACCTTAAAAAATGCTTGGGCAGTAGTAGCTGGAGTTGAATAGAATGTCTTATTTCGACCAGGTCGACGTACTGTAGTTTTGGGCAACAGGCCAACATGCCAGCTCAGTGCCAGAAGTCACAAGCCAAACAGACGACCCCAATACAAGCCTGACCCGCCTGGACTCATGTAAGTTGTATTTATTTATTGTAATAAACACTGCATAGTCTTGGGTGTAAAGGCGCTATTTCAGGTGTGTCCAAAATGCAGTCCGAGGGTCATTAGCAGCCTGCACCTCAAGTTTTCTTGGCCCGCAAAGTATTGTTGAGATACAATTTAAAAAAAAAACTACAACAAAAATATGGGCAAAATGACTATGTATTGAGAAAAATAGATTGTCTTGAAAATAGCTAACATACTTTTCACTTATAACACAAAGCTGACAAAAAATGTGTCTTCTTTTTTTTTTGTTGCACTCTTATGAAATAAAGTGCACGATTTGACTTTTTAGTTTGCTACCCTTGGTGGAAAAATCTTATCTGTGCTGCACTCTGCCTATGGAAGAAGGTTTTTGGAAGATAGACAGAAGTTCTGTACCATAATATAAGCTGAAGCAGGTCTTCTTTTGGAGTCTGTAGCGACCTTGTAGCTCTCTGACTGGCGCAGAATGCGATTTCCAGCCATCTCCCAGGTTATCTTACAGCATTGTATGATAACCAATTCAGAGGGAACTGTAGTAAAACAGAGTAAAACATATGAAACAAAAAGTCTGGCATGGTATTCTTTGAGCGAGAGCAGTATAAAATGGTCAAATTAAAATGATAAAAATATAGTTACCACCATGTCCGTCTGGAATTCAGCCGTTTGGTAGATCTAAGGTATTTTTATTTATTTTGGTCCGTCCATACTTGAAAAGGTTAGATGATTCTCCTTTAACCAATGTCTCAACTCCTTGAGTGCTAGTTTAGACGGCTTTCAATGGTAATTGCGTTTCGCTGATGAATATTTTTTAGACAGATAATGGCAATTATGCAAATTACCGTCCTTGGCACTGATTTGAGAGAGCACAACATCTATTCCAACATCTGAGACATCTACCACGACCTACTGATTAGAGTCAGGGATGGTGAGCACTAGAGCAGTGGTGAACTTCTTCTTCAGTATAGCGAAGGCAGTGTAAAAAAATTGCTAAACCAAGAATTTTTGCACATCTTTGCATGACTTGGGCTGGCCCACTCAATTACAGCCAACACTTGACCGGATCCATCCTCACTACTCCCTCATCCAATATAAATCCTAAAAATGACACAGTATCTTAGTGAAAATCACATTTCTCTGCTTTCACAGACAACTGATTTTCCAAGAGTCTTTCAAGCACTCCAACATACTGGACATGGGAATCATAGTCTTGTAAAAAATAGGATGTCCTTCTAATAAACCAGGGGTCTCAATCACGCGGCCCGCGGACCAATTGTGGCCCGCGAGACGTTATTTTGCGGCCCGCCCCTTAATATGAAAGTCTAATGTTGGTGCGGCCCGCGACTCTTATATGAATGGCGCTTTACAGCGTCATACTTGTATACCCTGGATTTTTCCGGGAGACTCCCAATTTTCAGTGCCCCTCCAAGGGTAATCATTCTCCCGAATTTCACCCAATCAACAATATTAAAGGGGAACATTATCACAATTTCAAAAGGGTTAAAAACAATAAAAATCAGTTCCCAGTGGCTTGTTGTATTTTTTGAAGTTTTTTTCAAGATTTTATCGGTCCCGGAATATCCCTAAATAAAGCTTTAAAGTGCCTTATTTTCGCTATCTTCGAAACCACTATCCATTTCCCTGTGACGTCATACAGGGCTGCCAATACAAACAACATGGCGGTTACCACAGCAAGATATAGCGACATTAGTTCGGATTCAGACTCGGATTTCAGCAGCTTAAGCGATTCAACAGATTACGCATGTATTGAAACAGATGGTCGGAGTATGGAGGCAGATAGAGAAAACGAAATTGAAAAAGAAATTGAAGCTATTGAGCGAATAGCTATTGACGCTATTCGGCCATAACGTGCGTGTACCTAATGAAGTGGCCCATAGCATGGCTGCCTTATTAGCATCGCCGGTAAAATGTGCAGACCAAATGATCAGGATTTTCCCATCTTGTGACACTGGAGCAAGTTAAATCCGCCGATTGGTAAGTGTTTGTTTCACATTAAATGTGGGGATCTAGTTTCAAATGTACATACAGCTAGCATAAATAGCATGTTAGCATCGATTAGCGTAGCATGTTAGCATCGATTAGCTGGCAGTCATGCCGTGACCAAATATGTCTGATCAGCACATAAGTCAACAACATCAACAAAACTCACCTTTGTGATTTCGTTGATTTAGTCGTTGCAAATGCATCTGAATGTTATCCATACATCTCTGTGCCATGTCTGTCTTAGCATCGCCGGTCAAATGTGAAGACACTTTGGTACATTCAATGGGGGTCTGGCGGCAGATTTCTTGCCAGTAGTGCAACTTGAATTCTCCCTGTTAGTGTTTTTACACCCTCCGACAACACACCGACGAGGCATGATGTCTCCAAGGTTGCAAAAAATAGTCAAAAAAAATGAAAATAACAGAGCTGAGACCCGGTGTTTTTAATGTGAAAATGAAAATGGCGGGTGTGTTACCTCGGTGACGTGACGTTCTGACGTCATCGCTAAAAGACCGATAAACAGAAAGGCGTTTAATTTGCCAAAATTCACCCATTTAGAGTTCGGAAATCGGTTAAAAAAATACATGGTCTTTTTTCTGCAACATCAAGGTATATATTGACGCTTGCATAGGTTTGGTGATAATGTTCCCCTTTAAGGGGATATTGTGGAGGCACTGCCTTTATCGTCCCCTACAACCTGCACAAACTGCTCAAACAGCGTGCCAGCCGTGTCTCATGTTGTATTTGGCTTCCATAGACGCAGCAAGTGACTGCAAGACATAGTTGGTCAACAGCCACACAGGTCACACTGAGGGTGGCCATATAAACAACTTTAACACTGATACAAATATGCGCCCCACTGTGAACCCACATCAAACGAGAATGACAAACACATTTTGGGAGAACATCTGCACCGTAACACAACATAAACACAAGACAAATACCCAGAATCCCATGCAGTCCTAACTCTGACCTGTATGGCTGTTGATCAAGTATGTCTTGCAGTCACTTCCGTGGCAATGATAAGCCTCATACAATATGTGACTGTGCTGGCACACTCTTTGAATGGTGGAAAGGCGGACATGACGGCAGGTTATGAGCAACGCCAAAGGCAGTGCTATTACGTCACGCCCTCAATAATGTTGTCCGGGTGAAAACCGGGAGAATGATTGCCCCGGGAGATTGTCGTGAGGGGCAATCAAGATCACGAGAGTTGGCAAGTATGTTGCTAGGGCGGGAAAACAATTCAAAGAAGGTAAATTCATTTAAAAGTGCATGTTATAGTTTTTTAAGAAATATTTTCTTGCGGGCTAGACCTCACCCAGTTTCTGCATCCAGTGGCCCCCAGGTAAGTTGAGTTTGAGACCCCTGATATAAACAAACACATTAGCATGTGCTTTAATACATTCACCAAATCTTTGAACACTGGTGGTGCATTAGTAAGTCAAAAGGGCATTACTAAATACTTATATTGGCTTGGAGGGGTGTTAATGACTGTTTACATCGCCTCTGCGATTCCTGACAATAGGGTTGTACGGTGTACCGGTATTACAGGGGCGGGCCGTGCGTTTCCCACTTAGACCTTCAGTGATGTCCGACTTCAATGATTACTTCTCAAAATACCATAATTGATGTCACCACATGACCATTGCTGGAGAAATACGATAAAGAAACAGATTTACGCACTACTGGGCATTGTACAAAACGGGTTATTTTCTGGCGCATTTAAAAATCAATAAACCTGCATAAGCAATTAAAAGATATCTTATGTGGTACTGTCCAAATTAAATAAATTAAACGTGAAAAAATTTAGAAATAAAATATCTGAACTCACATTTCATCACCGGGACACCAGAGCTAGCTTCCAGGGTTGGCTGACATGGTCTCACAAGATGTAGTTTCTCTTTAAATATCCTTCTTGAAAATGGCCTCTATGTGTTGTCTTGTCTAATCATTAAAGATGCAGACGAGGCGTGTTGGCTGAGTTCTTAAAGTTTACTCCACAGTGTACTCATCAACAGCATCCAGCTGTCGGCATGGCTACAGTCAACCTAAACGGAGCTACTCTGCATGCATTTCACTACTGTGGCATGCTGGGTAATGGAGTTATTTAGTTACCTGGCTCATAGCAGCACACTATATATCTGCCTTGGGCTACCTCGAAGGCCTGGGTGCTGGCTTTACGAGCAGAGGAGCATGTTCGGCAACGCACAATTACGGACATAGTGTGTAGACAGAAAAGGGAGAATGGACACATTTAGGCTTGAAAAATAAACGATAAAGGTGAAGTTATAACACTAAAATGCCGCTCTACAAGAGGTCCTTAAAAACATGGTAAATGGGTTGTACTTGTATAGCGCTTTTCTACCTTTTTAAGGAACTCAAAGCGCTTTGAAACTATTTCCACATTCCCCTATTCACACACATTCACACACTGGTGGCGGGAGCTGCCATGCAAGGCGCTAACCAAGTCCCATCAGGAGCAAGGGTGAAGTGTCTTGCCCAAGGACACAACGGACGTGACTAGGATGGTAGAAAGTGGGGATTGAACCAGTAACCCTCAGATTGCTGGCACAGCCACTCTCCCAACTTCGCCACGCCATCCCCATGGAAACATGGCTAGCTAGCTAGTGGCTAACGTCTATCCGCAGTTTTAGCTGCTTCTAAATCACTAATCCTCGCCACCATGGCGACAAATAAAGTAAGTTTCTTACAAGTATCATCCTGGCAGTATGAATAACAGCTAAACATGCTTAACTACACACCGTAGGAGAAAACAATAGCTCACTGCTTCCAAAAGATATAGCGCTGCTCGATGTAAAAAAATACAATGAGTGGATCGACACCTGTCATCCACTGTAATGATACCAAGTACAATTGCTTATCTACTCAATACTACAATATGTTTTATCGTCACAAAATATTTTTTACCTTTTGTAAAAAAAAAAAAAAAAAAAAATCGTATTATGTTTATAAACTCAGAAAATACATCCTTGGACACATGAATACTTTGAATTTGACAAATGTATAATCCTGTAACTACATAGTATCTGATAATGTAAAGTATCCAAACAACAGAAGAAATAGGGGTGATTACATTTGAACACGTGTAGATAGAACATGTTAAAACAGAAAGTAAGCAGATATTAACAGTGAATGAACAAGTGGATTAATAATCAATATTTAAAGCCTGTCCTTCATAATTTCTTTCATAAATTCTCTGAGTGGCATCATGGGTGCGGGGTGGCATATGTGAGCTAGCAGGTGCATGTCACCACTGTCTCTTTTCAGAGAAAACCGGCTGATTTTTTTTTTTTTTATAATTTAGTAACAAGTCAAATGCAAGAACAATTTTTAAAGGAGTCATATTATGATTCTATATAATGTACGCACTTCCTTGTGGTCTATTTAAGTAAATGTACTTCTGTGTTGGCCCTGCAATGAGGCGGAAACTTGGATACTCACAATTAAAATGAGTCACTATTTTATGTACAGTGCGTGGGAGCCAGAGTACGGCCCCAGCCGCCCAGAGAGCCCAACCCAAACAGCAGGTGTGGCGCCCGGGGAACCGGGGACTATCAGTCCCACGCAGCCAGGCCGGCTAGCGACGGGAACCCCGGAACCCGGCCCACCGCGCCGCCCGGAAGAGCCAGCAGCAGGCCGCAGACAGAGGCGCCCGGCAGAGGACAGGGCACAAGAGAAGCAGCGGACGGCCAGACCCCAAGCCAGCGAGAGACAACCCCCCACACATTCAACTCTCAACAGAAACACTTGCACTAATGCTAAAGCTAACATTACGATGGGTGACAATGGCAAAATATATAATGTAATGTTGCTTTAAAGTGGTTGAATTCAAAAGGAAACATGGCCAATTGATTAAAACAGACTCCAACATCAAGCAGCGTGAAGATGAACTCTTCCTCTCAGTCTCGCCACATTTTATAGTGATGAAAACAAACAGAGCAAATGGGCCCAGTTACTGTATTTCCGAAAGGCATAATGGCGGTGTAGTCATGCAGTAGTGGAATAGAAAACTTTGTCAATGCCAGTGTTATTATTAGGGATTTCCGTTCCCCCATAGAGGTCGCACAGCAAGTGTTTGGGTACATAGAAAAGGGCACACATACACTCAATTTATTTTTCTTCAAGAACAAAAAAAAGAGACCACAGGATATTCATCTATTTTATTTTCCATCAGTATCAGCTCTTTTTTTGCCAAATGACTGACATCTGGATGAGATAGAACTTGATAAAAATGTAACAAAAAAATAAATTATTGAAAAAAGGTGTCTAAATAGAGGTTGTACACTAAGGCCTTGGTGCTTGATAAGTCTATGCTACGGATGGAAAAAGGGGAAGATACACAGGTAATGTCTCACTAAATCTGACAGACCCTGCAAAAATCTTGCAATGAAATCTTGTATTGTGGAATATAAAGTGGTTTGCCTCCTTTTATGTAATTCGGGGCAGGAGCTCCCTTCTTTCTGTTTACTGTTTGTGCTGCTAAATTTTTTGGACATGCAACCAAAAAATAGTCTCTGCAAGTGTTTCAGCACTAACCATACTGCTGAATTGACTGTTTTTTTTATAAGGGCCATTTACTCTTTTGGGTTGCTTCATGATTGACTGGAGTTTATGATTTTGTCACATTCTGAGAACAGACTGGTGTGGATTTGAACCAATTAAGGAACCTGTCAGGATGAAAGGATCACAGAGAGGATGTGTGTGTTTAGACTATTAATACAAAGATGCATTTTTTCAAATATCAAACACAGGCCGAACAATTGGGGGAAAGTGATATTGACAAAGACCAAAGTCCAGACCATGGAAAAAAGCTGCCAGAAATATGAGCTGATAATTTGGTCCGGTACTTTGGTGAACTCATTTCCTTCCCCAAAAATATCAAGGCCAAGAAATGGTGAGCAAACGTATGTTTCAAATTAATACTCTCTTCATGATTTGAATCACATTAGAAAAATACCCAACGATTGTCAATCGACACAAGTTTGTTGTTTTTGAAACATGAATGCTGCTATCCGTCGACTAGAATTGTTAGTGGTCCATGTTGCACAATCTGAAGTTTAAATCAATGGTAGAGAGTTCAAGGAAGTCTATAAGAACTTTCTTAGCACTACTGCCTGCAGCTCCAGGTTATGATTGGGACTCTGCTTTACTGTTGGCACTAGGACTGTCTACGACTAAGGACTTTAAAGGTCAAATACGGTCCTTTCCTTTCTGAAAAGGTTTTTGCTCACAGTCAACGTCTTTTGGTTTTTAGATACTCCACGCACATGGCGAGAGGATAGAGGTTCAATGTTTATTGATACGACTGTGAGGTTGATAGTCGTATCAAACGCTTTCGAATGTAATCTTCGAATAGTTGACTATTCTAAGAGGGGGTGTCGCGATTTAATATTGGTATCAAATATCTGTCCGATTTCAACAAAAAAAAAGTAAAAAATTAGCTTCCAATACAAGCAGTCCATTCCAGGCTCCGCTCCAACAATTCTATCTAGCAGCAACCACAGGCAAGATGCAGAGCCCACATGATCACAACATATGTGTGCTAGTAACTCGGAGTAGAAGCAATCTTGTGCAGTTTGAATTACTTTTTTTTTTTTTTAAAAGACGCATAGCAGAGAGCTAAACATTTTGGTAGGGTGTTAAAAATGGAGTAAATGCATTTGTGTCAAAATTACCTGTATGCACCCTACTGTATGTACCAATTTCCCACACTGTACACTTTCAAGTGAGGAACAGGAAGTAGTATTTCAGGTAGTTTTTCTCAACCAGAAAACACAAAGACTGGTTTGATGAATCAGACACTGAAATCCGGGAGTTACTCGAGAAAAAACGCAACTGTCATCAACGCCTTCTGTCAAACCATGACAACAACAGATTGAGGACTACGTACAGAACTCCTTGCAACACTTTGCAGGACAGACTACGTACAATGAAGAACGACTGGTAGACAGATCTTGCCTAGAAAAAAAAGATGTATTCTGACCTTGGTGACACAAACTCCTTCTATGAGGCTCTCAAGGCTGTGTACAGACCCTCTCACCAGATCCCGACCCCCCTTCATTCTTCAGACGGCGCAACCCTGCGCCACTGATCTGGGCAAATTTAGCACCCACTTTAGCGACGAACGGTAAGTGCAAGAGTGTTCCTTGCTTAAGATCCCCAAAGCAGAAGTGAAGACAAAGCTTGACAATCTGCCGACGATGAAGGAGGTGAAGAAGGTGGTCCAACAGATGATTCCGGGAAAGTTCCCTGGAATCAACGGCATACCACCAGAGGTTTACTGGCAGAGTGGAGAAAAGGTTTACAGACTGTCTCCATGATCTCTTCACAAAGTGCTGGGAGTGAGGCTAACTGCCTCAGGATTTCTGAGATGTCATCATAGTCTATTTCTACAAGAACAAAGGAGAGAAATGACACTGCTCTAACTACCATGGCATCACTCTCCTCTCTATAGCAGGTAAGATCTCAACAGGCTGATTGCCACCATCGCCAAGGATAACGCACCAGAGTCAGTGTGGCTTCCGGGCTAACGGGGGGACAACAGACATGATTTTTGTTCTTCATCAGACGGGAGCAAAACTTGGGCCTATTCGCAGCTTTTATCGATCTGACCAAGGCTTTTGATACAGTGAGCAGGGAGGGTCTATGGAAGATACTTGAGCGTCTGAGCTGCCCTCCAAAGTTCCTCACCATTCTCCGTCAGCTGCACAAAGGTCAGGTGGGCCAGATCAAGCACAATGGCGCCTTCTCAGACAGCTTCCCCTTTGCAAACGGTGTAAAGGACGGATGTGTCCTCGTGCCAACTCTCTCCTCTATCTTTTTCAGCATGATGCTGAGGGAGGCGAGGGAAGACCTGGCGGACCGCATCTTCATCCGCTTCAGAACAGATGGCAGCGTCTTCAATCTGCGCCGTCTGCTTACCCGCACCAAGGCCATTGAGAAGCTGAGCATCGAGCTGTTGATTGCAGACAACTGTGCCGTTTGAGCCCACACCCCGGATGCCCTGCAATACATTGTCGACCGTTTTGCCTAGGCTGCCAAGGCCTTCGGCCTCTCCATCAGAGGTGATGTACCAGCCGCCCCCTAGAGGAGCCTACAGCCGACATCGTATCAATATTGAGGGGACCAGCCTGAACGCGGTGGTGCACTTCACCATCAATGGAACCGTCAGCAAAGACCTTAACAACAAACTCGCCCGGGCCAGCAGTACATTTGGACGACTGCACAAGAGAGTTTGACAGAACCACTCACTCCGCCTTTCAAAAAGATCAAGGTATACCGGACAGTAGTGATCTCTACCTTATTGCACAGCTGGAGGACCTGGGTGCTATACCACAAGCAGACCAAGCTGCTGGAGTGATTCCATTGAAGCCATTTTTCTTACATCATGGGGATCAAGTGGCAGGAGTATGTCACCAACGAGGAGGTCCTGTAGCGAGCTCGGCGTCCCAGCCTCGAGTCTACATTGCTACAACAGCAACTTCGCTGGGCTGGCCACTTGGGCAGAATGGAAGACTCGAGGATACCCAAAGCAGTCTTCTTCGGCGAGCTGAAGGAGGGCAAACACTGTCGTGGCGCACCAAAAAAGTGGTACAAAGACCAACTGAAAAAGTAGCTGTTCCTCGCTAAAATCCCACATCAGAAGTGGCAGCAGGAGGAGAGTGACCATGACAACTGGCGCCATGTTGTGCGCAGTGCAAGCCGCAGCTTCGAGTGCAGCAGAAGAGACGCAGCCGTAGAAAAGAGGAGGAAAGTCAAGGAGAGAGACCAGCCAGTCTTCACCCATCATCAACACTTACGTCTGCCCGCGATGCAGCAGGGCCTGCGCTTTGCGCATGGGCCTCCACATCCATCAACGGGCCTGCGGATGCCCCCGCAACCCTTGAACCTCGTAGCGAGGAACCAGCCAGAGAGAGGGAGACATGCATTTGTGTCAGAATTAACTGTATGGTCGTTACTGTATGTACCGATTTCGGCATGCAGCGTGTACAAGGATATTCAGTCTTTCAAAAGTGCAATGCAGTCCAGACAATACTGCTGAGAGCACTTCAGCGGAGGTTCCATGTTGGTTTTAGCGCTGGAGGATTGTGTTGATATGCATAGGTGGCCAAAATCTCTGCTGGCCATAGCCTTTTGAGCTGCACTGCACCTCTTTCATAACACTAATTGCTGGTTGAATATGTAGACAGACATAGTGCGAAAGATGACAACAGTGTGCCATCATTATTTAGTAAAGATAAGAACATCACAAAGAGCTGGAAATATTAATGCTGCACGGTAATAAGGTAATTGTCATTGTTATGGACTATCCTGGTTTACAGTACAACAGTGAATACATTGTGTATATATATATATATATATATATATATATATATATATATATATATATATATATATATATATATATATATATATATATATATATATATATTTATTGTACCAAATTATATTGTCATGATCTGTTGCCCTGGTCATGTAATGTTTAATTTGGTATATACTTAGTTGTTATCTATTTCTGTTTCAGCATCCTTGTTAGTTTTCTTAGTTGCCATGGGTGTTGATTTTCTTCATATGCCTCTGATTAGTGGTCGGGATGCTCACTTGCTCCTGGTCACAAATCAGAGAGCTATTTATTCCTGCCTCGCGCCACACTCTGGCTGGCAGTCTTGTTCGCTTCACGCAACATTTGCATTTCATATTTATTTTCATGTCTCTTTACTTTTTTGGTCCTAAATTTGACTTGTTAAAATTTGACTAAAAAACTAAGAAAAAAAAGTGAATATGATTTGTCCTGATGTTGTATCACATTAATATTGGTATCGGCCAATATGTCAAGGCTAAAATATCGGTATCTTATTGGAAGTGTTGTATCAGGACACCCCTATTTCTAAGAGAGCTCCAAGTGGCCAACCTCTGTAAAACTTGACGAAATTCTAACCTGACTCTCGCCAGATCGTTGTACTTCGCTGCGCTCCGCACATTGATCTGGGAGTTCTCAATAGGAGATGTATTTCAAAAGGCGGAGCTTTGTAAAAAAAAATCATTGTATGTGATTGGATAAACTACTTGTCCGTTATCTTGAATGACGTGCTACTTCAACCACTCACATCCAAATCAACCTGATGAGAGCAACGCAGGGAAATCCAAACCTGGTCGGAAGAAGAGCCAAAACATCCTCGTCAGCAATAAATGCCTTCAAAATCATTCTCTGTTCATCTTTTAAATCATGAATATTTGATCAATATTGCAAAACAGTTGCAATAGCAGAATCCATGTCAGGACACGACTCCTTACTCCGTGCCGCCATTGTTGTTTGAATCAAACAGTCGCTTTGGCGCTACGCCACATCTATGAAATCCCGCCCGGCGATCCTGATTGGTTCAATATTTTTTGCTATCTTGAAGGAGTTTGCAATGTCTTTGAGCCCAGACCCTTGTGTTGAGCTCAGCAAACTACAAAGGCCTGGTGAGAGTCAGGTGAACAAATTTTAGCACTCCATTGCTTTATTAGGCTTTCTTCCAATGTAATCAAACTGCAGGTTCCATAGAATGCAATGTTTTACTCTTCAACATAATGAAAATTTGACAAATTACAGCTCAGCCTTTAAAGCAATACAAATGAGTATTCAATCCTAATTTGGAAGATATCTCTAAAGCTCAAAATAAAACAAGTAACTCCATCCCAGCATATTTAAAATTTCACTTGAATTTAAAACAAAGCATATGGAATGGTATTCTAATAACTTTGAATGTGTCTGTTGTTGTTGCTGTTATATATTTTAAGTACCGTATATCCTTGAATAGCCGCCGGGCATGTAATATGCGCCTGCCTTGAAATACTACCGGGTAAAACTCGCTCCCTAAATTAATAATACTTTTACCGCCGGGTCAAGTTCGTGACGTCACAAGTGACGTTTCCCCTGCTGTCATTTTCAAAGTGGCGAAGGAGTTTATTTTGCTTTCACTGTGTGTAAACCAGGGGCCTTGTTCCACAGCCATACAGATCACACTAATGGTTGTGATATAAAACAATTTCAACAGTCTTACTAATATGCGCCACACTCTGTGAACCCTAACCAAATAAGAATAACAAACACATTTCTGGAGAACATTGGCTCTGTAACACATTATAAACGCAACATAAGAATTACCCAGAATGCCGTGCATCCATGACTCTTGGCTATATTATACACCCCGGTAGCACTAAACAACCCCCCCAGCTCTCCGTGCATGGGTTGGGGGCACGTGTAGAATAGAGCCAAGAGCCATGGATGCATTGGAATTCTGGGTAATTCTTATGTTGCGTTTATAATGTGTTACAGAGCCAATGTTCTCCAGAAATGTGTTTGTTATTCTTATTTGGTTAGGGTTCACAGAGTGTGGCGCATATTAGTAAGACTGTTGAAATTGTTTTATATCACAACCATTAGTGTGATCTGTATGGCTGTGGAACAAGGCCCCTGGTTTACACACAGTGAAAGCAAAATAAACTCCTTCGCCACTTTGAAAATGACAGCAGGGGCTGCAGAATAATTTTTTATATTTTTTTTTTATATCACACTCAATTTTTTACTTCATGCCTTGAACAAGTGCAGGAGTGAGAAGAGGTTTTAAATTAATTGGCGCCCCGGCGGCTATTCAAGGAAATACGGTGTGTGTGTGTGTGTGTGTGTGTGTGTGTGCGCGTGTACCTGGTCAAGGCTGCTCAATTATAGCTCCCCGGTGCTCTGGTACTCCTGCACTGAGGGGCCTCCCTCGACTGCCATTTTGGTATCCAACTCACATCAGAGCTGATGGAAGTTTGGCCCTTGGCCCAACAGAATGACAGTCTGGCTACTACTCGAGTGCCTGGCTCGAGGCCTACAGGCCTGGGGCTGGAGGTTGACTGATGATTGTTCTGGCACTAGCATAGCTGGGTGTGCGTGCATGCGTGTTTCAGAAGAGCATAAGGTCTTCTCTGCTTGACACTGTGGCCAATGATAACCTTTTCTCATGTTTGATAAAAAATAAAGCAGTCTATTCTAGTTGTGTAACTTTGATATCATGCCCTTAAACCACTATAGGGGCATGCACACACACTTTGATATCGCACAGTAACACATGTGTTTGGCCGTAACATTTCATCTTTAAAAGATATGGAAAACGTTATTCATCCCTGACACACAGTAAAAGTAATGTGCTTGAATGCAGTCCATAAATACCACCACTTGAATTCATGTAGCTTGGCTTGAGTTTGGAGCATATAGAAACAACTCCAGTTATTGAATGTAAAGTAAACACATACTTTGTTTTCTCAAAGATTCTCTGTCTGTTTTCAATTCAAATTCATATTCCAAATTGATTTCATAGCAAACATCATAAATAAAGGCAGTAAGGCAATGGAATGATGACTGACTTTAGAAAGTGGCAGATGAATGCATGTGACACAGTGTATTATCTACAAATGCATTTGTATTGTATCGAAAAATCATGTAAAATCATCTCATTAAGCTGTGAAACTTGAGAGCTCTGTTAGTCAACTCCATTATTAGTGTATATTGCTTGTTGCAGGGAAACAGAGGTCATGATTTCAACTGTGGGCCCAAAGCTAAAACTACTGAGACAGACATCTGATAGTGTGTCAAATTTGCCTTGGAGTCCTTAAATCACACCAAGTGGACAATTCAGGTACTGAGGCCAAATTGGACACTGTGGACAAAACATTGCAAGCCCTGCAAAAAAACTGGTAATTGCTTGATGTCAATATTTCCTCGTTGTGAACCTTCATTTTTCACTTTGGAATCAAGCCCATTTGATCTTTTTTACTTCATCCTCCTAATTCTCCTTAACATTCCAGAGTTCTTGTCTATGCAAAAGAACAACACACATGAAAGAACGAATAGTCAACACATTATTGTTCTTGCTCTTTTATCGACGGTTATGTTGAGCTCTGCACTCTTAGGCCTGATCTAGTAAAGATTTGTGTTTATAAAAAATATGTGCAAAATTGGCATTGCGCCCGTCTCTTGTAGTACCAGTCAAGGGGAAAAACAAGTAGCCTCTATATTGAAGTTCATCATATATATATATCATATATATCTGATTAATGACACCAAAGGACTTCCAAAGTTTGCAAATAAATAGATAAGACTAAAATAGTATCAATCTCACGGATATTCCCAAGCCATTTTGAGAGATAATAAGGAAGCCAGTCATGTGATTGCATGACATAGCATTAGGAACCAAAGATCCCTTCCACATCAACAACAATGCTAATCAAGCACACTTTGTGAGAGCCAACAACGATTACTCTGGGAAAAATTATGATCCAGGAATTTATTTTTTTGAGCCTGAACACAAAGAGGATGAGCAATACATTTTAGAAAGCCGACTGTTACCTGGATGCAGCTTTATTGTGACACTGACGTCCACAGCATTGCTAGGTGCTAAAAATACAAAATAATCATATTCAACCATAACAAAAGAAACACTGAAATATTTTCACTCTCGCTGGGATGTTGACCGATGGTCCGCTCACATAATTTTGTTTGGATGAAGATTCAATCGCAATTCTCACAAAAGGTTTAAAAAAAAAAATGCAGCAACTAGCAGTCTTTTAGTGTCTTTTTTGCCACATCAGAGCTGTGACACCAGTGTGTTGGTCCATGACCACATTTGTCTACTAACAGGTGAGCGATGCATGAATTCTATCCATCCATTTCTACCTTTCTGGCGGAAGGCGGTGTATACCCTGGACACCTCATCACAAGGCCAACACAGATAGACAGACAACATTCACACTCACATTCACACACTGCGGCCAATTTAGTGTTGCCAATCAACCAATCCCCAGGTGCATGTCTTTGGAAGTGGGAGGAAGCCGGATTACCCGGAGGGAACCCACGCAGTCACGGGGAGAACATGCCAACTCCACACAGAAAGATCCCGAGCCTGGGATTGAACTCATGAATTATAATCTAAAATGTACTTTTTGCAGGTGTAAAACAAAGCAGAAGCAGCCGCCGGTTAAGCTTAATGCTATCAGTGCACCACTAAAATAGTCTGTCTGTGTTGGCACTTATAACAATAGTATCACTCATATTTGGTTAATTTTCAGGTCCCGACATGTAAATTGAGTATTGTTGGCAATTTTCACCTGTCTTAGTCTTTGTAGATCTTAATAGATCACCCGCAACACAGCCACTAATAAATTATGCAATTTTGTAGTTTTGATACCACTGTTTAGCCCTTGTTTGTTTTGATCTTATTAGCTCAATTAGTAGTCACTGTCTATGAAAGCAACGCGTGTGAGTGTGTGCGGTTGTGTGTGACCTATGTGCGATTATTGAATATGTAACAACAAACATCTCCCCTGTGCCATTATCTGACATGCAGGCTCATATCATCAATGATTGTGAAAATGTGCATGTTTTCTTCAGGCAGTCGTCTTCATAAATCTCATTTCAACTGCATCAAACAAAGGTTACAGCATCATCACCGTGCCCATTGCAGATTTGCGATTCGTCACTGAATATAACTTTCATCCAGTCATCCTGAGCCCATTGTAATCTTGTTTTTTTCTTTTTAAATGTTAATGATGGCTTTCGTGTAGCTTTTGTGTATGTATTGTCTACTCAGTGGCCTAGTGGTTAGAGCGTCCGCCCTGAAATCGGTAGGTTGTGAGTTCAAACCCCGGCCGAGTCATACCAAAGACTATAAAAAAAATGGGACCCATTGCCTCCCTCCTTGGCACTCAGCATCAAGGGTTGGAATTGGGGGTTAAATCACCAGAAATTATTCCCGGGCGTGGCATCGCTGCTGCCCACTGCTCCCCTCACTTCCCAGGGGGTGACCAAGGGTGATGGGTCAAATGCAGAGGACACATTTCACCACACCTAGTGTGTGTGTGACAATCATCGGTACTTTAACTTTAACTTTAATAAATCCTATTTCCTTTGGGCGGTTTCTTACAGTTCGGTCACAGACGGTGACTCCAGTTTCTGCCAATTTCGACTTTCTTTCTTTTTTTGGTGAATTTTCTGTTTTTAATACGTATTGCTTTAAGTTTTTTATGTTGACATTTTGATATTTTCCTTGGTCTACCAGAATGCTTGCTTTGTACAATCTCCCCATGTTGGCTGTACTTAACCCAAATTGTAGACACAGTTGACTACGAACAATCAACATATTTTACAACGTAGCGTGATGACTTACCTTCTTGAAGGAGTTTGATATGGATTTCCTTTGTTTCAGTTGACATCTCTTCTGTTAGATCCATTATTCATGTCAATCCACCTGCTGCAACAGCTCTCCAAGGTGCGAACTCATTTTTGACTGCAGACTAAGGATCAGATTTAATCTGATGCAGGTGTCAGTTTGGAAATGAAAATGTACTGGCTTTCCTTATATTTTTGTGATTTTATAATGTTTTATAGTTTAAGTTTATTTAGGAACATGCATACAATTACAACATGATTGATCGAAATTTCCGCTTTCTCTTTTTAACATGTTTGAAAAGGAGTAGAAAAAAGCAGACTTTATTTAATCCTACATTCCATAGCAAAACAAATTCACTTCCTGTTATCAATTTGTACACAATTTACATTAAAAAAAAGAACTTTCTCAAAAAATACAGTAAATACATTAATAGTTACTGGTCATTAAGTTGTGGCGCAGTGGAAGAGTGGCCGTGCGCAACCCGAGGGTCTCTGGTTCAATCCCCACCTAGTACCAACCTCGTCACGTCCGTTGTGTCCATAGCAAGACACTTCACCCTTGCTCCTAAAGCATGGGTGTCAAACTCTGGCACGCGGGCCAAATTTGGCCTGCCGTGTAATTTCATTTGGCCCTCGAGGCAATATCAAATTAACATTAGAGCTGGCCCGCCGCTGTAACACCACATTCACCACTCATACTCGTCAACCCTCCCAATTTTCCCGGGAGACTCCCGAAGTTCAGTGACCCTCCCGAATTTCTCCCGATTTCCACCCCGACAATAATATTGGGGGCGGGCCGTAAAAGCACTGCTTTCGGCGTTCTCTACATGTCGCCACGTCCGCTTTTCTTCCATAAAAATAGCGTGCCGGCCCACTCACATAATATATACGGCTCATACACACACACAAGTGTATGTAAGGCATACTTGGTCAACAGCCATACAGGTCACACTGAGGGTGGCCGTATAAACAAGGTTAACACTGTTACAAATATGCGCCACACTGTGAACCCACAGCAAACAAGAATGAAAAACACATTTCGGGAGAACATCCGCACCGTAACACAAGATAAACACAACCGGACAAATACCCAGAACCCTTTGCATCACTAACTCTTCCGGGACGCTACAATATACACCCCCGCTACCACCAAACCCCGCCCCAACTCAAACCCGCCGCCGAAAAAAGGCATTAAATTTGTGTTTTTATTTTGTTTGATATGCAATTGATATTTTTTGATTATTATTATTTGAAACTGGATTTTGTATGTCACTATAAAGTCTTGCTTGGTCAATATTCAATGCAAAACTTGTTTGGGTCCCTATTAAAGGGTTAATTTGTTCAACTTTGGCCCGCAGCTTTGTTCAGTTTTAAATTTTGGCCCACTCTGTATTTGAGTTTGACACCACTGTCCTAAAGGATGCTGGTTAGCGCCTTGCATGACAGCTCCCTTCATCAGTGTGTGAATGTGTGTGTGAATGGGTAAATGTGGAAGTAGTGTCAAAGCGCTTCGAGTACCTTGAAGGTAGAAAAGCGCTATACAAGTACAACCCATTTATCATTTAATAAGTACCTCATTTTTATTAAAGGGAAATGCAGTTTTTGGGGAAATTTACCTATCACTCACAATTCCTTATGTAAAACTAGAACACATATGTTTTCTTTTTTTAATGCATTTTAAATATTAAATACATGATTACAGTGGAGCCTATGGGATTCACTTTAGTCTGCCTATAAAAGCCCCTAAAAACATTTAAACACCTCCATTAAGGTGTTTTATACATGATGTAAGTATATATGTAATGTAGTAACGGGCACATTTATAATAACTAGGGCTGCAAATCTTTGGGTGTCCCACGATTTGATTCAATATCGATTCTTGGGGTCACGATTTGATAATATATCGATTTTTTTCGATTCGATTTTCGATTCAAAAACGATATTTTTCTGATTCAAAACGATTCTGTATTCATTCAATACATAGGATTTCAGCAGGATCTACCCCAGTCTGCTGACATGCAAGCAGAGTAGAAGATTCTTTTTTAAAAAGCTTTTAAAATTGTAAAGGACAATGTTTTATCAACTGATTGCAATAATGTAAATGTGTTTTAACTATTAAACGAACCAAAAATATGACTTATTTTATATTTGTGAAAACATTGGACACAGTGTGTTGTCAAACTTATGAGATGTGATGATGCAAGTGTAAACCACTGTGACAATATTGTTATTTTTTTTATTTTTTTATATGTCTAATAATAATGTCAATGAGGGATTTTAATCACTGCTTTGCTGAAATTATAACTAATATTGATACTGTTGTTGATAATATTCATTTTTGTTTCACTACTTTTGGTTTGTTCTGTGTCGTGTTTGGGTCTCCTCTCAATTGCTCTGTTTATTGCAGTTCTGAGTGTTGCTGCGTCAGGTTTGGTTTTGGAATTGGATTGCATTGTTATGGTATTGGTATTGCTGTGTAATGGTTTGTTGGATTGATTTAAAAAATTAAAAAAAAACAAAAAAAAATCGATTAAAAAAAAATGAGAATCGATTCCCACACCCCTAATAATAACATTTAGTATTTACGAATTTTGCTCATTTTAAGCATACGCGGCACATTAATTTAAAAAACGCATCACAACAGTCGTTTTTTTCCGACTAAATCATTGATTTCTACTCACTGCAGACTTTATGAGAGCCAATAAACATAAAACAATTTCAATTACTGTACAAGTTCTCCTGCCATTAAGATGTTGACTAATAGAATCTTGTTATATTTTTAACATTTTAGATGAAACATTAATCATAGTCCTTGCAAATAAAAGTGGTGTGGAACCAAGTGAATTTTAGTTTTTTTTCTCGCCACATCCCGGGTCTAAATTGGCTGTCAGAGTGTACCAACATGTCGGATTACACCCTTGTCTTTCTACCGCCCATGAGGCATGGTTTGTGATCTACAATACATTTTCACGAGCAAAGGAAGCGAGGAAACAGCTTACCACACGATTATGTCAATAGAGGCACACACTCTAATGATCACGCCGCCGCTATAAATAGTTTGTCTCTGTTGGCGTTTGTGGAGGGGGGGTGTGGCCTGCGGGCTTGCCGCAGAACGGGGTGTTGCCAGGACCGGCCTCGAAGACAGCGACAGGTGTGTAGATGGCCCAGGTGGACTTTGTTATCTAATCACCTGTCGCCTTAACTAGCAGCAGCCGTGATGAGACGAGTAGTTGGAGTTGGAGGTGCTGCTGGGAAGACACAGAAAAGACTTGTTGCTGGGAAGCAAAAGGCTCGCACCTTGTGAGAACAAAATGAAACAGTGTTATACCCTGAATTCCTGGCAGTGAGGGTAACCTCTACATCGTTTTAAATAACAATATCACTAATACTTGGTTAATATTGAAGTCATGACATGTAAATGGAGTATTGCTGGCTATGGAGGGGGGCGTGGGCTGCAGGCCTGCCGCGGAGCGGGGTGTGTAAGGAGCGGCCTCGAAACACAGATGGCAGGTGATTGGATTAGCCAGCTGTGGATGATTATCTAATCACCTGGCATGCTAATTAGCGGCAGCCGGGCCGAGACACCTTGGTTGGAGTTGGAGCGAGAGAGACTCGCCGAGAAAAAGACTAAAAACAAAGACTGAAAAGTCACAGAAGAGTGTGCTGTTGTGGCGTGTGACAAAATAAAAAGGCAACCTCTACACTGGCGGTTTTTGTACTGTTTTATTTTTGGGTTTTATGGGCGGAATAGAGAACCTCCCATTGGCTCCGCTGTAAGAAGATTTTTATTTACGCTTATTTACGAGTTATAATGCATTATTTATTTATTTTATGTATTTTTATCTATTTACCATGTACCATGTTCTTATGTGTATTTTGTGTCATTAAGAATTTGCACTAAATTAGTTTGCTTGCAATTTCTTTGTACAATGTACAATGACAATAAAGATAGATGAATAAAAAAATAATGCATTAAAAGATACATCCATCGCCTTTCCTCCCGAGTGCAGCTGGGATAGGCTCCAGCAACCCCCGCTCCCACGACGGACACGCGGTAAAAAATGGATGGATGGGGATAAACTAAAAGTTTTAAGTGTTGCTAATACACATGTTTTATATTACAGTTTTCTCCAAGGTTATATTTCTCCTCTTTTGCTGAGAAGAATTCATGCATACATGGATTTAACAAAAGCATTTGACACAATTAATCATGATATTTTAATACAAAAACTACAACGATATGGCATCAGAGGTTTGGTATTGAACTGGGTAAGAAGCCGATTAACCAATATGTGAGGATGGGTGAAAATATGTCAACACGGTTGGATATATCTTGTGGTGTACCCCAGGGATCAATACTCGGACCAAGATTGTTTAATCTTTATATAAACAACATTTGTAAAGTTACAAAGGACTTGAAGTTAGTTTTATTTGCAGACGACACAACTGCTTTCTGTTCAGGAGAGAACACACAGAAGATAATACAAATAATAACGGAATAAATTAACAAATTTAAAAAAATGGTTTGATAAAAACAGAATATCTTTGAATCTCAGTAAACTAAAATAATGCTTTTTGGTAACAGTAGAAAAGAGCATCAGACACGAATACAAATAGACGGAGTAGATATTGAAAGGGTAAAAGAAACCAGATTTTTGGGAGTATTGATAGGTGATAAAATGAAATGGAAATCTCATATACAAAACACGAATTGGTATGTCAGACTTAGCCCTGTCTTGGTTTAACTCTTATCTTACTGATAGGATGCAGTGTGTCTCCCATAACAATGTGACCTCGGACTACGTTAAGGTAACGTGTGGAGTTCCCCAGGGTTCGGTCCTTGGCCCTGCACTCTTCAGCATCTACATGCTGCCGCTAGGTGACATCATACGCAAATACGGTGTTAGCTTTCACTGTTATGCTGATGACACCCAACTCTACATGCCCCTAAAGCTGACCAACACGCCGGATTGTAGTCAGCTGGAGGCGTGTCTTAATGAAATTAAACAATGGATGTCCGCTAACTTTTTGCAACTCAACGCCAAAAAAACGGAAATGCTGATTATCGGTCCTGCTAGACACCGAACTCTATTTAATAATACAACTCTAACATTTGACAACCAAACAATTAAACAAGGCGACACGGTAAAGAATCTGGGTATTATCTTCGACCCAACTCTCTCCTTTGAGGCACACATTAAAAGCGTTACTAAAACGGCCTTCTTTCATCTCCGTAATATCCCTAAAATTCGCTCCATTCTGTCCACTAAAGACGCTGAGATCATTATCCATGCGTTTGTTACGTCTCGCCTCAACTACTGTAACGTATTATTTTCGGGTCTCCCCATGTCTAGCATTAAAAGATTACAGTTGGTACAAAATGCGGCTGCTAGACTTTTGACAAGAACAAGAAAGTTTGATCACATTACGCCTGTACTGGCTCACCTGCACTGGCTTCCTGTGCACTTAAGATGTGACTTTAAGGTTTTACTACTTACGTATAAAATACTACACGGTCTAGCTCCATCCTATCTTGGCGATTGTATTGTACCATATGTCCCGGCAAGAAATCTGCGTTCAAAGGACTCCGGCTTGTTAGTGATTCCCAAAGCCCAAAAAAAGTCTGCGGGCTATAGAGCGTTTTCCGTTCGGGCTCCAGTACTCTGGAATGCCCTCCCGGTAACAGTTCGAGATGCCACCTCAGTAGAAGCATTTAAGTCTCACCTTAAAACTCATTTGTATACTCTAGCCTTTAAATAGACTCCCTTTTTAGACCAGTTGATCTGCCGTTTCTTTTTGTTTTTCTTCTATGTCCCATTCTTCCTTGTGGAAGGGGTCCGGTCCGATCCGGTGGCCATGTACTGCTTGCCTGTGTATCGGCTGTGGACATCTCTGCGCTGCTGATCCGCCTACGCTTGGGATGGTTTCCTGCTGGCTCCGCTGTGAACGGGTCTCTCGCTGCTGTGTTGGATCCGCTTTGGACTGGACTTTCGCGACTGTGTTGGATCCATTATAGATTGAACTTTCACAGTATCATGTTAGACCCGCTCGACATCCATTGCTTTCCTCCTCTCCAAGGTTCTCATAGTCATCATTGTCACCAATGTCCCACTGGGTGTGAGTTTTCCTTGCCCTTATGTGGGCCTACAGAGGATGTCGTAGTGGTTTGTGCAGCCCTTTGAGACACTAGTGATTTAGGGCTATATAAGTAAACATTGATTGATTGATTGATTGATTGAAAACATACAACATAAGGTGGCAAAAAACATTTCAATAATGAATAAAGCAAAATAAGTCCTGGACCAAAAATCACTTTATATTCTCTACTGCTCGCTAGTGTCACGTATCTGAGTTATTGTGCAGAAATATGGGGAAATAACTACAAACGTGCGCTACAATTGTTAACTGTGTTACAAAAAAGATCAATTAGAATAATACATAATGTTGGATATAGTGAACATACAAACCCTTTTTTTATTGAGTCAAAAATATTAAAGTCCGAGGATATGGTAAAATTGCAAACAGCTAAAATGATGTACAAAACAAATTATAACCTGCTACCAAAGAATGTACAACAATTCTTCTCAACTAAAGAGGAGAAATATAACCTTAGAGGAAAATCTAATTTAAAAAATTTGTATGCACCTACAACACTTAAAACCTTTAGCATATCAGTATGTGGAATTAAATTATGGAATGGAATAAGTAAAGAAGTAAAACATTGTACTGATATGATCCAGTTTAAGAGGCTGTTTACATTAATAGTTCTTACAAAGTACAAAGAAGAAGAACACCTTCAACCTTATTGAAAATGAGATATTCTTCATCTGAGTATGTTGGTAATGACTGAATTAATTAAGTACATGTTACAAAACTGTTGTGTTACTCATTTACGGATGTCATTTTGCTATTTGGTTGTAAAGAAGGTCAGTAGATGAATGTATATATTTGTGGGCGCTCTGACGTGGGAAAGGGGTTGGATTTAATAAGCTTTGCTTCTTCCTACTCTTTTTCGGACATGATGTATTGTGAAAGGATATGAAATTGCTTGATGTGTAATGTCGTAGGTATGTCATGTTCGAAATAAACTAAGAAAAAAAAACAACTAATTTTTGTACATTCTTGGGTTGCAGCTCATAATTTGCTGTGTGCATAATTGTAGCTGTTATTTGACAAAATCATTGAATTTTAATATTTTTGATTGAAATAAAGGGTTTGAGTGTTCTTGTTGACCACAATGATGTATTATTTTAACGGAACTTTTCCTAACATGGTTTGTGAATGAAGCATATTTTTGTATTTATTTCCCCATATTTCTACACAATAACTCAATTATGGTAACACTCGTGAACAGTAGAGAATATGAAGTGATTTTTGGTCCGATTCATCCATCCATCTATTTCCTACCGCTTATTCCCTTTGGGGTCGCGGGGGGCGCTGGTTCCTATCTCAGCTACAATCGGGCGGAAGGCGGGGTACACCCTGGACAAGTCACCACCTCATCGCAGGGCCAACACAGATAGACAGACAACATTCACACTCACATTCACACACTAGGGCCAATTTAGTGTTGCCAATCAACCTATCCCCAGGTGCATGTCTTTGGAAGTGGGAGGAAGCCGGAGTACCCGCAGGGAACCCACGCAGACACGGGGAGAACATGCAAACTCCACACAGAAAGATCCCGAGCCCGGGATTGAACCCACGACTATTCAGGACCTTCGTATTGTGAGGCAGAAGCACTAACCCCTAGCAGACGCACTAACCCCTCCTCCACCGTGCTGCCCAAGGCGGATCAATGTAGCTAAAATCTGCTTGTGTGAGACAAGTTGTCATGCACAAACACAAAATAAATTATATTATTTACTTTCGAAATGAAATACTCCGTGTTTAAGAGGGATTGTGTTTTGCACTTTAAAACATCCTAATGAGCAGGGACTTGTCAAAGGTTTTCAAACGTAATTTCAACTCACTGACTAATAAATGAGGACATTATGATTCTGGAGGTCCAAAATATAAGAATCATGTTACAGTTATATCCCGGACAGCTATTTAGGGGCCTATGCCAAATATCAGCTGATACAGGGGCTTGGGAAGCAGGGGTGTGGTTAACGGGAGTTGAATAAAATGTGTGTGTGTGTGTGCAACATTCGCCGGGGATTATGTTAATTTTGCGTTGTTGCTTGTAAAAAATACAAATACAAAATGAAAGTAGTTGTTCTGCAAGGCAAACCTGTCGTCTTTTCCACAAGTTAAGTCAAGTGAGTTCCTGTGGGTACTGATGGACGGCAACGCTGGAGGCCTTCAGCAACCGTTAACGTATCTCAAATTGCACGATCAAGTTTATTTGCTTCTGCTCCTCCAAAAGGACAGAATGAACCATTTGCGGTTCGCTTTACTTCAACTCCCCTTACCACATAATAACGTGCAGATTTGCGAGAACTCGTAAAAGTCTGCGCTAGTTCCCTGCATGGTGGGGCGCAACAGTGTGAAGCTTGCTGTTTTAGGTGGGGGCGAGGGGGATTATTTAGATTGGCAGTGATGAACGCTCCTATGTGTGTTATAGGTGAAGGTGTTTTTACTGATGAGTGGAATCCTCATTTTCATAATGCAGACATGTTATCTTTCTTGAACAATGACAACACACCTGAAGTGGGGAGAAATAATTACCGATTTGGTGATTCCACACAGTCAAACCCAGTGCAATGCAGGGTTCTCTCCAGCTTGTGGCAAGGGGGCGTGGGTAGGGGGTGTGGCCAATACAGCATCATTAATTAATCTGCATAATCATTAATTTTGCATATATTTTCTCTGAAAAAGGCTTTTTTAAAGCAAATTTGTGTTATTAGCAACGATCCCTCACTCTAAACCTGAATTAATTGACTTTGCTAGAAAATCTTGTGAAAAGATTGTCAATTTTTACATAATGATGAAACCAAACACATTTAGCAGTCTTTAGTAAAATTGTTTCGTTAACATTAATATTTCCTACAATGTATGAAATTACTATTTTAAGCTAAAAGTACAAAGCCATATATAGCAAATAACCATAATAATATTATTTAAAGCTACTAATGGTCGTGTGCTATTACAAGTTATAAGTTATACAGTTTACTCTACTTTACTTCCTTTTTTGTTTTCAAATTGTATTGAAGGCAACATTAAATTGTACAGACGATAATAAATAAATACATGTTAATGTTCTAATAGATTTTATTAAAAAAATAAACATTTAAGTGCAACTTGTCACAAGTAACAATGGTAATAAAAACTTAGCCATTACTCCAAAAGTCACATAGAGGCATTTAAAATCCTTGAAACTAGATTAGACAAAGAATCAACAATATCCGCATTCTAGTGAAAAACTGAACACAATGAAATCGGATACAACTGATTTTGCATTTTATGTGATTGTAAAGTCAATGTTATTGGTAAATGTAGTCAACTGAAGGGATAAACTCATGTAATGCTACCGAAAATTGACTGAAATGATTTTGAACGACCTCAATGTTTGCATCATAGAGGTAGGTACTAATGCAATACACAGCTCAGTGCAAGATGTGTTAGTTTTTTTCGTCAAAAGGGGCATACACAGTCAAATCTACTGTTTCAACCGACTCAATTTATCATCAACACAAACTGGACATTTGATAAATGGTAAATGGGTTGTACTTGTGTAGCGCTTTTCTACCCCTTTTAAAGGAGCCCGAAGCGCTTTGACAGTATTTCCACATTCACCCATTCACACACACATTCACACTCTGATGGCGGGAGCTGCCATGCAAGGCGCTCACCAGGACCCATCAGGAGCAAGGGTGAAGTGTCTTGCCCAAGGACGTGACTAGGATGGTAGAAGGTGGGGGATTGAACCAGCAACCCTCAGATTGCTGGCGCAGCCACTCTACCAACTTCGCCACGCGTCCCCATTTACGTAATAAACTGCTGAATGCGATTTGACCCGGCAGTAATTCAAGGCAGGCGCGTACTATATACCCGGCGGCAATTCAGGGAAATACGGTACCAATAGAAATAGCGCTACTGACAATGAACAATACCAGTAATTTCCCTCTATTATCAACATTACAGTTGTTCAAATGCAACAATACATATACCTAATGATAACTAGAGATAAAAAAAAAAAATGAATACCGATAAATGGAGGGGGGGAAAGAGAAGCAACCTATATTAACCTTGTAGATTGTTATAGTAACAATTGACATAATAGCAGCTTGCTACGGGGTCGTTCTCCCAGGAAAGCAGATGGGCTACTCAGGAGATGGTGTGCAGGCATAAACATGATTTAATTTTAACTAAAAAAGGTACAAACAAAAGGCGCTCACAGCGAAGGCACAAATTGGCTAAGGAAACAAAACTAACACTTTAATGTAAACTATGAACATAAAACAAACAACACTTACTGTGGCTTGAAAAGAGCAACATCGACTTTGGCATGAAAAAACTAGCATGGACAGAGCATGAAAAGAACAATGACGCCAGGTGGACTGACTGGAAAAGACAAGCTTAAATACTGCCTCTGATTAGTGCACGGGAAGCAGGTGAGCACTAATCAGAGACAGGTGAACGCAATAAGTAACCATGGCAATAAAACATAGGAGTGAAAAACAGGAAGTAATGGAGTCTTAAACAAAACCGAACATAACTAAACAAAACATGATCACAAGACAAGACAAGAATAGATTAAAGGGGAAAATTATCACCAGACCTATGTAAGCGTCAATATATACCTTGATGGTGCAGAAAAAAGACCATATATTTTTTTAAACGATTTCCAAACTCCAAATGGGTGAATTTTGGCGAATTAAAGGCCTTTCTGTTTATCGCGCCGGAGGCGATGACATCAGAATGTGACGTCACCGAGGTAATACAGCCGCTATTTTCATTTTCAACACATTGTAAACATTGGGTCTCAGCTCTGTTATTTTCCGTTTTTTCGACTATTTTTTGGAACCTTGGAGACATCATGCCTCGTCGGTGTGTTGTCGGAGGGTGTAAACACTAACAGGGAGGGATTCAAGTAGCACCACTGGCCTGAAGATGCGAAAGTGTCTGCCGCCAGACCCCCATTGAATGTGCCGGAGTGTCTGCACATTTTACCGGCAATGACAGACATGGCACAGAGATGTATGGATAACCTGCAGATGCATTTGCAACAATAAAGTCAACAAAATCACAAAAGGTGAGTTTTGTTGATGTTGTTGACTTATGTGCTAATCAGACATATTTGGTCGCGGCGTGACTGCCAGCTAATCGATGCTAACATGCTACGCTAATCGACGCTAACATGCTATTTACCGGCGGTGCTAAAGCAGACATGGCACAGAGATGTATGGATAACCTGCAGATGCATTTGCAACGATAAAGTCAACAAAATCACAAAGGTGAGTTTTGTTGATGTTGACTTATGTGCTAATCAGACATATTTGGTCGCGGCGTGACTGCCAGCTAATCGATGCTAACATGGTAAGCTAATCGACGCTAACATGCTATTTACCGGCGGTGCTAAAGCAGACATGGCACAGAGATTTATGGATAACCTGCAGATGCATTTGCAACGATAAAGTCAACGAAATCACAAAGGTGAGTTTTGTTGATGTTGACTGCCGGTTAATCGATGCTAACATACTACGCTAATCGATGCTAACATGCTATTTACCGGCGGTGCTAAAGCAGACATGGCACAGAGATGTATGGATAACCTGCAGATGCATTTGCAACTATATTACTTTTCCTTCCACCCACATTTAATGCGAAAAAAACACTTACTAATCGACAGATTTAAGTTGCTCCAGTGTCAAAATGCCAAAGTCCTGATCGTTTGGTCCGCACATTTTACCGGCGATGCTAACGCAGCTATTCGGCCATGCTATGGCTATGAATAGCGTCAATAGCTATTCGCTCAATAGCTTCAGTTTCTTCTCCAATACGTTCATACTCCAACCATCCGTTTCAATACATGCGTAATCTTGTGAATCGCTTAATCCGCTGAAATCCGAGTCTGAATCCGAGCTAATGTCGCTATATCTTGCTGTGGTATTCGCAATTGTTTGTTTACATAGGCAGCACTGTATGACGTCACAGGGAAATGGATAGTCGCATCGCAAATAGCAAAAATCAAGCACTTTAAAGCTTTTTTTAGGGATATTCTGAGACCGGTAAAATTTTGAAAAAAACTTCAAAAAATACAACAAGCCACTGGGAACTGATTTTTATTGTTTTTAACCCTTTTGAAATTGTGATAATGTTCCCCTTTAAGCTTTGTCAGTGGGCCTGCTCTGTAAACTGACTGCACACACATAGCCTAGTTTTCCTGAAACTGCTGTAATGATTATCATAGTGACCTGTAAGTACCTACAATGTATTCTCGCTTCAGAAAGAATTAGAATCATTTTGATGGTTCAAGACTTACAGGGCGGTAATTAGAATATAGCATTGTAAAACCTATTGGAGGCTACAGTCTTGGTGATAAAAGGTTTAAAAAAATAATTTAGAAATGCCCGGCTGGCCGTAGTCTGTCCAGGTCTGCTCTATAAAGTGCATGTGTGTTCAGTCTGACCGTGGTTCTTAAATCTGTACCCAAAGGATTTTAGAAGACTGACGGTCCTTTTAGATTTTTACATCTCCAGCGGAGCTCTGAAAAGACCATAAAGTAACTTACTGTAACCTATACTGCGACTCACACACGCCTTTGACTGTTCATGTACAGTTTTGTTTTTTTTATTTCTGTAAAACTTTAGCGGTAATGTAGCAAAGATTTACGGTTTCCCCGTGGATGCTATAAAGTCACAACACCATCAAATCCTCCTTAAAGTTCAGACAACATAACAAGCACGTCGCAATATTTCACCGCAGTGTGCGCCTTCAGCTTCAAGCAGAGATAATTTTGAACAAAGAGAAGGAAAAAGTTGATACAGACATGGGAGGAAGACGTGGTTATCCTCTTCACTGGTAATATATGTTGTGCAGAGCATAGTTGGCTTGAAGACAACACAAATCACTCTCTTACATGGAGACAAGCATGTACACCCACAACCGCAAGCGTGTAGACAGACACGCCTCACATGACACTGTCAAGCTGGACTAAACACAATTTAAAATCAACAGAAAAATTAAAGGCCTACTGAAGTGAGATTTTCTTATTTAAACAGGGATAGCAGGTCCATTCTATGTGTCAGACTTGATCATTTCGCGATATTGCCATATTTTTGCTGAAAGGATTTAGTAGAGAACATCCACGATAAAGTTCGCTAACAGAAAAGCCCTGCCTTTACCGGAAGTCGCAGAAGATGACGTCACCCGTTGATAGCTCCTCACATCCTCACATTGTTTTTAATGGGACCCTCCAACAAAAGAGCTATTCGGACCGAGAAAACGACAATTTCCCCATTAATTTGAGCAAGGATGAAAGATTCGTGTTTGAGAACATTGATAGCGACAGACTAGAAAAAAAAAATCAAGTTAAAAAAAAAAACGGACGGATTCAGATGTTTTTAGACACATTTACTAGGATAATTCTGGGAAATCCCTTATCTTTCTATTGTGTTGTTAGTGTTTTAGTGAGTTTAACAGTACCTGATAATCAGAAGGGTGTGTCCACGGGTGTCTTGAGGCCAGTGTCTGACGGAAGTTGACGGCAGCTGTATGGACGGCACAAGCTCAGCTGATCTCCGGTAAGTGGCGACTTTTTACTACAATTTTCTCACCGAAAACTGCTGGTTGACATTTGGTCGGGATCCATGTTTGCCTGACCGCTCTGATCCATAGGAAAGCTTCACCTCCGGGAATTTTAAACAAGGAATCACCGTGTGTTTGTGTGGCTAAAGGCTAAACCTCTCCAACTCCATCATTCTACTTTGACTTCTCCATTATTAAGTGAACAAATTGCAAAATATTCAGCAAAACAGATGTCCAAAATACTGTGTAATTATGCAGTTAAAGCCGACGACTTTTAGCTGCGTGTGTGCGCAGCGCTCATATTTCCTAACAGTCCGTGATGTCACGCATACACTCATCATTCCGCGACATTTTCAACAAGAAACTCCAAGGAAATTTAAAATTGCAATTTAGTAAACTAAAAAGGCTGTATTGGCATGTGTTGCAATGTTAATATTTCATCATTGATATATAAACTATCAGACTGCGTGGTCGGTAGTAGTGGGTTTCAGTAGGCCTTTAGAAAAGCAAAAAATAAAACGTTGATTTCAGTTTGCTTTACTCATGTTGGGGATGAGTGGATAAATGAGACATGAGCAGCCAGACTGGAATGATCACAACACTCGTAGAGCAGCATGAACGTCCTCTGGAGGAGAACTAGTTTTAGTCATCGATGATAGCTTAAAGAGGACAACCACTTGTTTTGTAAGCCAACCACAATGACCTGATTTGCGCTTTAATGAAGACATTTGATGAAACAGAAATGTGAGCTTATATATGATTAGTTGAGATGTATGTGCATGTGTGTGTGCTTGCAACTTTGTTGAAATAATGCTGGCCATTATTGAAATATTTTTTTTTTGTGGCTGGTTAAGGTGTTAAAGCGGTTTCCTTCATTATAGACGCTCTTTCTGTGTGCATGTCTTAAACACATACGTAGCTGTGCAGTTAGACTTGTGTTTTTACTTTAAACAAAATAAAACTGGCTTGCACTCATTTCCTGTGGACTTGCCCTTACCAATAATTGCCCAAAGTAAACCTTCAGTTAATCTAAACAGCAATTAATGGCTTCTCAGAGCTTCATGCAAGGATTTATAACTGGAGAGTAATGATTTTGTTAGGTTCTTAAAGGCCTACTGAAACCCACTACTACCCACCACGCAGTCTGATAGTTTATATATCAATAATGAAATATTAACATTGCAACACATGCCAATACGGCCTTTTTAGTTTACTAAATTGCAATTTTAAATTTCCCGGGAGTTTCTTGTTGAAAACATCACGGAATGATGACGTGTAGGGACCTAGGGAGGTGTTTACGGCACGTCCAACCGGTAGGAGGCCACGGGGAAGACCCAGGACACGTTGGGAAGACTATGTCTCCCGGCTGGATCCCCCGGGAAGAGCTGGACAAAGTGGCTGGGGAGAGGGAAGTCTGGGTTTCCCTGCTTAGGCTGTTGCCCCCGCGACCCGACCTCGGATAAGCGGAAGAAGATGGATGGATGAATGGATGGATGATGACGTGTATGCGTGACGTCATGGACTGTAAGGAAATATTAGCGCTGCGCACACACACAGCTAAAATTCGTCTGCTTTAACCGCCTAATTACACAGTATTTTGGACATCTGTGTTGCTGAATCTTTTGCAATTTGTTCAATTAATAATGGATAAGTCACAGTAGAAAGATGGAGTTGGGAAGCTTTAGCCTTTAGCCACACAAACACACGGCGATTCCTTGTTTAAAATTCCCGGAGGTTAAGCTTTCCTATGGATCACAGCGGTCAGGCGAACATGGATCCCGACCAAATGTCAACCAGCAGTTTTCGGTGAGAAAATTGTGGTAAAAAGTCGCCACTTACCGGAGATCAGCTGAGCTTGTGCCGTCCATACAGCTGCCGTCGACGTCCCTCAGACACTGGCCTCAAGACACCTGTAGACACACACTTCTCCGACTATCAGGTACTATTAAACTCACTAAAACACTAGCAACATAGTAGAAAAATAAGGGATTTCCCCAAATTATCCTAGTAAATGTGTCTAAAAACATCTGAATCCGTCCCAATGCAATCGCCTTTTTTTTTTTACTTGATTTTTATTTGTTTATTTATTTTTTTCTAGTCCTTGCTATCAATATCCTCAAACAATAATCTTTCATTCTCGCTCAAATTAATGGGGAAATTGTCGTTTTCTCGGTCCTAATAGCTCTTTTTGTTGGAGGCTCCCATTAAAAACAATGTGAGGATGTGAGGAGCCCTCACACGGGTGACGTCATTGTCTGCGACTTCCGGTAAAGGCAGGGCTTTTCTATTAGCGACCAAAAGTTGCGAAATTTATCATGGATGTTCTCTACTAAATCCTTTCAGCAAGAATATGGCAATATCGCGAAATGATCAAGTATGACACATAGAATGGACCTGCTATCCCCGCTTAAATAAGAAAATCTAATTTCAGTAGGCCTTTAACTAGACTTCATGATAAATTATTAATGCTCACGCTTTGTCACGAAGTGGTGGTGACGAACCCCAAGATGCAGAGATGACAGGCTTGGTACAAGGAAATATGGTTTTAATGTTAAAAGAAAAAGCAAGGAAAACACGAACCAGAAACCAGGAAACAGCAAACAGGGACAGGAGTCAGGATCCAGGATCCAGTGAATAGCTCTCGGCCTTCAAGAAATAGGTAGTCCACAGCACACAGCAAACAATACTCCAGCCCTGACTGGAGGGCAAAGCAGGTTTAAATAATGCCTCTGACTAGTGCCCTGGTAACAGGTGAGCGGGCAAACACTAATCAGAGTTAGGTGGAAATTATAAGTAACCATGGTAACTAAAACAAACAAGGGTGTACATAAAACAGGAACTAATGAGTCCAAAACTAACAGAATGTAACTAAACATGATCCGGGACATGGATCAATCTTATGGACTCTCACTTTTTTGGATTTTTTTGCAAAACAATTTGTAAGATTGTGATCATTCCTAGAACATTTGAATTATATTTTATTTCCTATACCGCTTGTTATCATTTGGGTTACGGATTTTACGAGTAAACTGAAGACTATCCCAGCTGGCTTTGACTCCGAGAGGCAGATGCCTTGTTAATAGTATAACCTCTAATTAGCACATGTATCGCAATCTCCCACACAGACTTTAAACTATGGCATGCTCACGTCTAATACACTCCAGTCGTGATTATTTTAATTACAACCTGCCCTTGAACTTGGTAATTGCGAGTGCTAGACAAACGAGAGCTCTAATTAACTGGCTCCACCGGCCTCCCCACTGACTGCGGATCTCCAAAAACAAACAGATGGCGTCACGGACCAGCTCGCCTCTGCCACAAAGCACACGTCAGTGGTCGGCATTCACACTCTGATGTCATGTCCCATAAATGCGGTCAACAGTTTCAGTTACGGTGGAGAGCACAAACACACATGAGCATGCGCTGAATGCATGAGAGTGTTGTGGATATGAAAGTGTGTAAGTGATACAAGTGTACTTGTACTGCACAGACTGTGCAGGTCCTAGTCCAGGGGTAGGGAACCAATGGCTCTAGAGCCAGATGTGGCTCTTTTGATGACTGCATCTGGCTCTCAGATAAATCTTAGCTGACATTGCTTAACACGATAAGTAATGAATAATTCCGCTGGTAATCACAGTGTCAAAAATAACGTTCAAAATATAAAACATTCTCATGCATTTTAATCCATACATCCGGTTTCTACCACACCTGTTCAAGAAGTCACATTAATGGTAAGAAGTATTTTATTTATTGTTGGTTAGCTTCAGAATAACAGTGTTATTAAAAAGAATAAGAGACTTATTAAACTCTAAAAATGTTGGTGTTACTTAAAAATGCAAGCATTTAGTTGTATTCAGTCTTAAAAAAATATATTATATACCCGGCGGCAAATCAAGGAAATACGATACCAATAGAAATAGCGCTATTGACAATGAACAATACCAGTAATTTCCCTCTATTATCAACATTACAGTTGTTCAAATGCAACAATACATATACCTAATGATAACTAGAGATAAAAAAAATCATTACCGAAAAATGGAGAGGGAGAAAGAGAAGCAACCTTGTAGTTAAAATTGAAATAATGGGGTGGTAGCAGCTTGCTGCGGGGTCGTTCTCCCAGGAAAGCAGATGGGCTACTCAGGACATGGCGTGCAGTTATAAACATGATTTAATTTTAAATAAAAAAGGTACAAACAAAATGCGCTCACAGCGAAGGCACAACTTGGCAAAAGAAACAAACCTAAGACTTTAACATAAACTTTGAACATAAAACAAACAACACATACTGTGGCTTGAAAAGAGCAGCATGGACTTTGGCATGAAAAACTAGCATGGACAGAGCATGAAAAGAACAATGACGCCAGGTGGATTGACTGGAAAAGACGAGGTTAAATACTGCCTCTGATTAGTGCTCGAGAAGCTTGTATGGCTCTCTCAGCCGAAAAGGTTCCCGACCCCTGTCCTACTCGATGGCAGCAGCAATGCAAAGTCATAAAAATGTCCCACGAGAGCAGTTATTTGTTTGTTGGGTTCTGTGGTTGAAACTTTACACCTTACTTTCACTGCCCTGCACATCTAAAAATGGGTGTTGAAGTCCCAGTATAATCAAAATGTTAGTGTGCACTATTAATAAGACAAAACAACTATATTCGCAAATGTGGATGGACTAAATACTTAATTATTTTGGCTGTACATCAAGGAAGAATGGGAAAGAATTCCCCCGGAAAAGCTTCAAAAATTGGTCTCCTCAGCTCCCAAACGTTTACTGAGTGGTGTTAAAAGGAAAGGCCATGTAACACAGTGGTAAACATGTCCCCGCCAACTTTTTGCAATGTAATGATTATTTGCAACAAAAAAAAATTGTTTGCCAGTTCAAACATTAAATATCTTGTCTTTGCAGTCTATTCAATTGAATGTAACTTGAGAAAGATTTGCAAATCATTTTATTTACGAGTTACACAATCTGCCAACTTGACATGTTCAAAACCTGTCTAACACAGTTTAATGAACGAATGTTAAATATTTTAAATGGTTTTATAATTCGGTCTCTACCCTGACGGCACGTGCCTGATGTAGTGTGTATATGTTAGATAAATGCAAACACAAGACACACACATTTACATGAGTTACAGCTACTATTTAATCCTGTCTACAAAGAATTAACAGAGGCTTGGCTGCGGCAGCTCTCCAGCTGATACACATCCAACATGGCAGATGGACACAGACATACTAAGACATATTACAAGTGGAGGGAATACTAAAATGTACAGGATGCTGATTGCAGTCCCAAATTCATCAAATTGACCTGAAGACGACCAAGAACCACAGCCCAATAGAATTACGATGTGATAAGGACCACCTAGTCTGCTGCAATCAGGGTTGCCTCACTGACATCCAAGCTTGGATTTTCCCTATTCCGTCGCTTCCCCTCTTTTTACATTCTTGACTGTCCTTTCTATTGCATGGACCTGTGCACTAAAACACATCACTGCACTTGAGTGGCAGAAGCCTTATATACAGCCTGGGCTGCTTGATCGCCATTTAGCCATATCCTGTTTGAGGCATTCAATCTGTTTCGCCCCTGCAGGTCACTGCTAAGCTCACTAACAGAGCAACTGTAGTTTTCCGCCGGCTTGATGGATATGCAGAGCTCACGTTGCAACCATAGTGTGAAATGTTAATGTTGTTTTTCTTGTTTGCATAAACACAGAAATGAATGCAAATATATGCATGATTTGGTCAGTTTTCCATTCTTCCATTTTTGAGGATTATGAGGGGCCACAGGGCCAACACAGATAGACGGACAACATTCACACTCACATTCACACACTCGGGCCAATTTAGTGTTGCCAATCAACCTATCCCCAGGTGCATGTCTTTGGCGGTGGGAGGAAGCCGGAGTACCTGGAGGTAACCCACGCAGTCACGGGGAGAACATGCAAACTCCACACGGAAAGATCCCTGGCCCGGGATTGAACTCAGGACTACTCAGGACCTTCGTATTGTGATGCACATGCACTAACCCCTTTACCACTGTGATGCCTGTGTCCTTTAAATCACACTTAGGGCGATGAGAACAGGAATGTGAACTAGGGTAACCATAGAATAGAATAGAATGGACTTTATTGTCATTATATTTGCATATAACGAGATTAAAGACTCCAATTTAAGGTGCGGTAGTGGGAACAAATATAGGGTGAAATGAATAACACAAGAGGTAATAAAGGAAAAAACTAACAATTGAAATAAACAGACTACTATCCAATAAAAATAATAAGCAATCCTGTATAATATACAGTATACCGATATTGGTATAGTACCGCGATACTAATGAGTCATATTCAGTACGATACTGCCTCTGAAACGTATTTGGTTCCACGGTCCCGCAACCCCCCTTCCCTGCGCCTACGTCGTCGTGACGTTGCTGATTTATTAGCAGACGAGCATGTTCGGCGGCGCACAATCACGGAGTACTTACAAGCAGACACAATGTGGAGACAGAAAAGAGAGAACGGACGCATTTTCGCTTAAAAACTAACAATAAAGGTGAAGTTATAAAGCTGAAAAACCCTCAGGAAGAAGTGCTTTAAGACATGCTAGCTAGCTAGCTGCTAATGTCCACCTGCCGTCGACAGTGTTTTAGCTACTTCTTAATCACTAATCCTGGTCTCCATGGCGACAAATAAAGTACGTTTCTCACAAGTATCATCCCTGCAGGACGAGGGATAGCTAAACATGCTTCACTACACACCGTAGCCCACCCGCATCAACATGTAAACAAACGCTATAGGTGGATCTACACCTGACATCTACTATAATGATATCAAGTACAGGCATGTATCTAGTCGATACAACTATGAGTACATCAATATTTTTTGTCATCACAACATTTTCTTTCGTTTTTTTAAAAATTCATATTATGTTTATAAACTCAGGAAATATGTCACTGGACACATGAGGACATTGAATATGACCAATGTATGATCCTGTAACTACTTGGTATCGGATTGATACCTAAATTTGTGGTAGCATCCAAAAGTAATGTAAAGTGTCAAACAAAAGAAGAATAAGTTATTTTTACATTTCAACATAAGTGTAGATAGAACATGTTAAAGGGGAACATTATCACAATTTCAGAAGGGTTAAAACCAATAAAAATCAGTTCCCAGTGGCTTGTTTTATTTTTCGAATTTTTTTTCAAAATTTTACCCATCACGCAATATCCCGAAAAACGGCTTCAAAGTGCCTGATTTTCACTATTGGTATATCCACCCGTCCATTTTCCTGTGACGTCACTGCGTGATGCCAATACAAACAAACATAGCGGATAGAACTGAAAGATATAGCGACATTTGCTCGGATTCAGACTCGGATTTCAGCGGTTTAAGCGATTCAACAGATTACGCATGTATTGAAACGGATGGTTGGAGTGTGGAGGCAGATAGCGAAAACGAAATTGAAGAAGAAACTGAAGCTATTGAGCCATATCACGACAGACAGCGGCAACAAGGACGAATTTGGCGATCGCCTTCTAACCAACGATTGCATCTTTTAACCACTGGAGCAACTTGAATCTGTCGATTGGTATGTGTTTGTTTGGCATTAAATGTGGGTGGAGGGAAAGGCTGGGTGCAAATATAGCTACAAATGAAGCATAATGATGCACTATGTACATACAGCTAGCCTAAATAGCAAATTAGCATCGATTAGCTTGCAGTCATGCCGTGAGTAAATATGTTTGATCAGCACATAAGTCAACAACATCAACAAAACTCACCTTTGTGAGTTCGTTGACTTTATCATTGGAAATGCATCTGCTTTGAGTGTTGCATGATATCCACACATCTCTGTCGTAGCATCGCTATCGTCGGTTAAGTGTGCAGAACAAACGAGGGAATTTCGTGTCTTTCGACCACTGGTGCAACTTGAATCCGTCAATTGGTATGTGTTTGTTTGGCATTAAATGTGGGTGGAGGGAAAAGCTGGATGCAAATATAGCTAAAAATGAGGCATAATGATGCAATATGTACATACAGCTAGCCTAAATAGCATGTTAGCATCGATTAGCATGCCGTGATCATTGACATGTCTGATTAGCACACTCCACGTAAGTCAACTTGAATCCGTCTCTGTTCGTGTTGTTACACCCTCCGACAACACACCGACGAGGCATGATGTCTCCAAGGTATGGAAAACAGTCGAAAAAACGCAAAATAACAGAGCTGATTTGACTTGGTGTGTGTTATGTGTTTGAGAAAATGGCGGATTGCTTCCCGTTGTGACGTCACGGGTGAAAGGTCATTGCTCTGACAGCGAACAATTGCTAAATATTTATTTGGTTTATTATTTATCAGGATAATTTCCCAGTCTGACTCTAACTTAGAAACTTATTCCATCCATTCATTCATTTATTTCTATCGCTTATTCCCTTTGAGGTCGCTGGTGTCTATCTCAGCTGCAATCGGGCGGAAGGCGGCGTACACCCTCGACAAGTCGCCACCTCATTGCAGGGCTAAAAACTTCTTGTGAATGATTATTTAGTTTGGTCATTTGGTCGAAAAAAGTAATCATAAGTTTTTTACCGTATGACTGTTTGCTGGTGGTACATCTACTGTCACTTCCAACACCTGCAAAAATTGTCTTTGGGATTTCTTTCTGGTTGTGTGTGTCTGCTCATTGTTACACACTGCAGCCAGCACATTTGATGAATGTGGAAAGAGCAAAAAAAGATTAGGTAAAGGAGGACAGAGAAGAAAAGTGTCTTGTCAAAGATGCTTAGAGGCCAAGGGATAAAAGCCAAATCTCTCATGTCAACAAAAGATACATTGCAGGACAATGATGCCGTTTCATGCACGAGCCACACAAAAGGAATGAACACAAAGATAGCAGAGCGTGCCAGAAAGCATGTTTTAAAAACTAATACAGCGTGCCAAGAACTCTTGTTGAATAACAAAATGTTCGTGTCCCAGAAGCTTCACAAGACACGAAGACAGTGACGCTCCGCAAGTCACCCAGTGGAATGTCCACAGAGTCGTTTCCCAGCTTGTCTTTACCATAGTCTGTTGTTGCCGCCAAGCCTGTGTGTGGTCCTGGTGCGGCTCAGCCACTCAGAATCATTTCCATTTAAACATATCTGTGGCTCTCAATGCAAACCACCACTGTTATCCACTCCAGTGGAGGCAACACCAAAGACTTGCCCTCTGGGTGACCGCCTGTGTGTTTGTATGTGAGACCGTGCATGTGTCTCCATGGTCCAGTCGCAGTGCCATTCTTTGTCATTCATCTTCTGACATAATTCTCATATAATCAAGATAATGGGAAGAAAACAGCCTTGTGTGAGTGGTGATGAATGTGTTTTAAACGGTCTCTTATCTCTAAGTGATCAGCGGTTCTACTCCCAGGAGCTCCTCCCCGCCACAAACAACAGTGTACATCGCATCATTTAGAAGGAATGTGGTTTCTAAACCATAAGATACATCCAGACATATTTTTATTACTTTTGATAGACATAGGTGTGGCTGTCTAAACCACAGAATTATGACTTGAGACAGTCCTGTCAAGATAAGTATACATATAGTGTGTTAACATATACTTTGAGTTTAATAGCTTCATTTTGCTGCTTTCAACCCTTTGGCCATACCTATACAGTAGTACCTCAACTTAAAAGCACCATTCGTATTTCAAACCATTCATATCTCAAATCAGTCCCACCCACTGAAATTAATTTAAAATCAAATATAATCCGGGATTTGGTAGAAAAATGGATGGATGGATGGATGGATTTCAACATCTCACATGTCTTTTAAAAAGAAAACAAATACAAACCCCGTTTCCATATGAGTTGGGAAATTGTGTTAGATGTAAATATAAACGGAATACAATGATTTGCAAATCATTTTCAACCCATATTCAGTTGAATATGCTACAAAGACAACATATTTGATGTTCAAACTGATAAACATTTTTTTTTTGCAAATAATCATTAACTTTAGAATTTGATGCCAGCAACCCGTGACAAATAAGTTGTGAATGGTGGCAATAAATACTGATAAAGTTGAGGAATGTTCATCAAACACTTATTTGGAACATCCCACAAGTGTGCAGGCTAATTGGGAACAGGTGAGTGCCATGATTGGGTATAAAAACAGCTTCCATGAAATGCTAAGTCATTCACAAACAAGGATGAGTCAAAAGTCACCACTTTGTCAGCAAATTGTCGAACAGTTTTAGAACAACATTTCTCAACGAGCTATTGCAAGGAATTTAGGGATTTTACCATCTACGCCCCGTAAAATCATCAAAAGGTTCAGAGAATCTGGAGAAATCACTGCACGTAAGCGATGATATTACGGACCCTTGATCTCTCAGGCGGTACTGCATCAAAAAAGACATCAGTGTGTAAAGGATATCACCACATGGGCGCAGGAACACTTCCTAAAACCACTGTCAGTAACTACAGTTAGTCGCTACATCTGTAAGTGCAAGTTAAAACTTGACTATGCAAAGCGAAAGCCATTTATCAACAACACCAAGGAACGCCGCCGGCTTCGCTGGGCCCGAGCTCATCGAAGATGGGCTGATGCAAAGTGGAAACGCGTTCTGTGGTCTGACGAGTCCACATTTCAAATTATATTTGGAAATTGTGGACGCGGTGTCCTCCGGAATAAAGAGGGAAATAACCATGCAGATTGTTATAGGCGCAAAGTTCACAAGCCAGCATCTTAGTGCCCAAGCCATGGGTAACTTACACATCTGTGAAGGCACCATTAATGCTGAAACATCCATACAGGTTTTGGAGCAACATATGTTGTCATCCAAGCAATGTTATCCTGCTTATTTCAGCAAAACAATGCCAAGTCACAAGTTACAACAGCGTGGCTTAGTAGTAAAAGAGTGCGGGTACTTTCCTGGCCCGCCTGCAGTACAGACCTATCTCCCATCGAAAATGTGTGGCGCATTATGAAGCGTAAAATACAACAAGATCCCGGACTGGTGAACAACTTAATCTGTACACCAAGCAAGAATGGTAAAGAATTCCACTTTCAAAGCTTCAACAATTAGTTTCTTCAGTTCCCAAACGTTTATTGAGTGTTGTTAAAAGAAAATGTGATGTAACACAGTGGTGAACATGTCCTTTCCCAACTACTTTGGCACGTGTTGCAGCCATGAAATTCTAAGTTAATTATTATTTGCAAAAAAAATAAAGTTTATGAGTTTGAAAATCAAATATCTTGTCTTTGTATTGCATTCAATTGAATATGGGTCGAAAAGGATTTGCACATCATTGTATTCCGTTTACATTTACATCTAACACAATTTCCCAACTCATATGGAAACAGGGTTTGTAGATAAGAGATGCTGTTTGAAAATCATTGCAATGAAAACAACAGTACTTTTATGATACAATGTAATACTATTGTACAGTGTTTACCTTGGGGCAAGACTAATTTGCTCAGTGGCCTTGTGGTTAGAGTGAGGTCGGTAGATTGTGAGTTCCATCCCAGGCCGAGTCATACCAAAGACTATAAAAATAGGACCCATTACCTCCCTGCTTGGCACTCAGCATCAAGGGTTGGAATTGGGGGTTAAATCACCAAAAATGATACCTGGGCGCGGCCACCGCTGCTGCTCAATGCTCCCCTCACTTCCTGGTGGGTGAACAAGGGTATGGGTCAAATGCAGAGGACACATTTCACAACACCTAGTGTGTGTGTGACAATCATTGGTACTTTAACTTTAGCTTTAACTTAAGACTAATGCTGTGTCTTCTCCAAGTGATACAGTCACTTTTTAGCAAACAAAAAACAAGCAGTTTGACTGTGAAATAAATAGTGGATAGTAGACACTGCAGGTGGAGTTTCCTATATTCCTGTTACGTCTTGTAAAGGAACTAGGTATAAATCAATTATGGATACAAACAAGCAAGTATAAAACAATTAATGGCCAATGCATTCACATCTTATTTGAATAAAGAACCAACATTTGTGGTTAAATTAACGAAAGTAAAATATTTTGTGCTCACATTTACAACATTTAAGAACATTTGAGAAATTGTCAACAAGACTACACCAATAAACTTTTTAACAGTATCTGTTGTCCGCCCTGCCATCGCCGATGAAAGACAGCGTCCCAGGCGTTGTTTGCCCCTCGCTTCCTACAAACCCCGTTTCCATATGAGTTGTGAAATTGTGTTAGATGTAAATATAAACGGAATACAATGATTTGAAAATCCTTTTCAACCCATATTCAGTTGAATGCACTACAAAGACAAGAGATTTGATGTTCAAACTTATAAACTTAATTTTTTTTTGGGCAAATAATAAATAACTTTGAATTTCATGGCTGCAACATGTTTTCGTTGTACTTGTGCAATGACAATAAAGACCTATCCTATCTTAGCCTATCCTATCCAAAGTAGTTGGGAAAGGGCATGTTCACCACTGTGTTACATCACATTTTCTTTTAACAACACTCAATAAACGTTAGGGAACTGAGGAAACTAATTGTTGAAGCTTTGAAAGTGGAATTATTTCCCATTCTTGTTTTATGTAGAGCTTCATTCGTTCAAAAGTCCGGGGTCTCCGCTGTCGCATTTTACGCTTCATAATGCGCCACACATTTTCGATGGGAGACAGGTCTGGACTGCAGGCGGGCGAGGAAAGTTCCCACACTCTTTTTTCACGAAGCCACGCTGTTGTAACATGTGGCTTGGCATTGTATTGCTGAAATAAGCAGGAGCATCCATGATAACACTGCTTGGATGGCAACATATGTTGCTCCAAAACCTGTATGTACCTATTAGCATTAATGGTGCCTTCACAGATGTGTAAGTTACCCATGCCTTGGGCACTAATACACCCCCATACCATCACAGATACTGGCTTTTGAATTTTGCGCCTAGAACAATCTGGATGGTTCTTTTCCTCTTTGTTACAGAGGACACGAATTCCACATTTTCCAAAAACAATTTGAAATGAGGACTCGTCAGATCATGGAACACTTTTCTACTTTACATCAGTCCATCTTAGTTGATCTCGGGCCCAGAGAAGGCGGCGGCGTTTCTGGATGTTGTTGATAAATGGCTTTAGCTTACCTGGCACTTACAGATGTATCGACAAACTGAATTTAGTGACGGTGGTGTTCCGAAGTGTTCCTGAGCCCATATGGTGATATCCTTTAGATATTGATGTCGGTTTTTGATACAGTGCGGTCTGAGGGATCGAAGGTGACGTTCATTCAATGTTGGTTTCCGGTCATGCCGCTTACGTTGAGTGATTTCTCCAGCGTCTCTGAACTTTTTGATGATATTATGAACCGTAGATGTTGAAATCCCTAAATTTCTTGCAATAGCACTGTGAGAAAAGTTATTCTTAAACTGTTTGACTATTTGCTCACCCAGTTGTGGACAAAGGGGTGTACCTCGCCCCATCCTTTCTTGTGAAAGACTGAGTATTTTTTGGGAAGCTGTTTTTATACCCAATCATGGCACCCATCTATTCCCAATTAGCCTGCACACCTGTGGGAGGTTCCAAATAACTGTTTGATGAGCATTCCTCAACTTTATCAGTATTTATTTTCACCTTTCCCAACTTCTTTGTCACGTGTTGCTGGCATCAAATTCTAAAGTTAATGATTATTTGCAAAAAAAAAAGTTAATCAGTTTTAACATCAAATATGTTGTCTTTGTAGCATATTCAACTGAATATGGGTTGAAAATGATTTGCAAATCATTGTATTCTGTTTTGTATTTACATCTAGCACAATTTTACAACTCATATGGAAACGGGGTTTGTAATTTCCAAAGCCTACTTCATCCATCTCTTGTATTTTTTTCTTTCTGATGAAATGACAACCACTTCTGTTTCAGAAGTTGCTGCGCTGCCATAACTTGCTCCACTCTCATTTCTGTTTTGTTGGTCACGTCTTGTGGCTGAAAGTTGTGTTGCAGCTTTTTATTATCCTGTTGTGTTTGTTTTCTTGTAACTTTTGCAATTTTGCTGTAGCTGGAAAGTTTTTCTGTTGTAATTTATGATATTGTCTTGTGGCGTTTGGGTTTGTTATGACTTTTCTCAGCCACCGTAGATATCCGGGCGAGATCCATGGACCAAGTCCACGGTTCTCGCCCGGACAAGGGTTGGGGAAGACATCTTACCCCGAATGGAGGAGTTCAAGTTCCTCAGAATCTTGTTCACGAGTGAGAAAAGAGTGGATCGTGAGATCGATAAGCGGATCGGTGCGACGTCTGCAGTAATGCGGAACCTGCATTGATCCATCGTAGTTAAGGATATGAACCGTAAAGCAAAGCTTTCAGTTTACCAGTCGATCTACGTCCCTATGCTCACCTATGGTCATGAGCTTTGGGTTATGACTGAAAGGACAAGACCACGGGTGCAAGCGGCCGAAATGAGTTTCTTCCTTAGAGATACGGTGATAAGCGCTGCCATCCGGGAGGAGCTCAAAGTAAAGCCACTGATTCTCCACGTCGAGAGGAGCCAGATGAGGTGGTTCGGGCATCTGGCCAGGATGCCCCCTGAACGCCTCCCTAGAGAGGTGTTTAGAGCATGTCCGACCGGTAGGAGGCTACGTGGAAAACCCAGGACACCTTGGGGAGATTATGTCTGCCGGCTGGCCTGGTAACGCCTCTGGATCCCCCGGGAGCAGCTGGACGAAGCGGCTGGGGAGAGGGAAGTCTGTGCCTCTCTCTCTGCCCCACCGACCCGACCTCAGATAAGCGGAAGAAGATGGATAGATCCACCATTTTTGTCTTGATGACGCCACAGACAGAAAAATAGACTTAACATTTAACGTCCTTATCATTAAATTGCTAAACTTCATATAAAGTCTGTCATTCTTAAATTAAATGTTTTCCTTTTCTACTATCTATAAAATTGATCGATTCCTTTTTAGATTGATTTGGATGAATACCTTTCATCCAGAAGTTAAACTTGGCGAGCACAGATCGATATACTGTACTAGAAATTTAGTACTATAAATCAATCTATTGATATATCGATCAATCGTTATACTCCTCGCATTTACCTTGAAGAGCAACCACAGAGATGTTAGTTGTATCTTGGTTGTTGGATATTCACCTCTGTAACTACAGCAGCAGTTCACCCTCACTGTGCCCAGACTGCTCTCTAATGGTGCGAGGAGCTCAAATGAGAATTGCCGCGCTGAACACTGGTCGTTATCCATTGGGAGAACGGACTACCTCTGGCGTCTTTTCCAAGCTGCCTCTACGTTGCAAATACCGTCAGCAGCTTTTACATATTTTTGTCCGCTATTATGAATATTGTCTGCTAGCGCCGGAAATAGTAGCTGTTTATTGAGGTGCTGACTCCACGGTTGTCTTGCAAATTTTCTGCTCGGTCGGTCATATTTGGTTTTGTCTTTAATAACTTTTAACACCGGATGTTTTGGGGCAGATCTTGCGGGGTTCCTTCTGGCATTTGCATTGCCAGCTAGAGGTGAATGGAAGTATAACTCTTCTTTTTCTATTTCATGGCGAAGGCACGCAACAGTCAAGTAAATTAAATTTTGCACGCAACTTAAATCATAACAAAAAGCACAGAGAAAACTTGTGTCTAGGGCAGTGGTTCTTAACTAGGGTTCGATCGAACCCTAGGGGTTCGTGTAGTGAGTCTTATTCTGCGTTGTGTAGTTTTTTAAGTAGGAGACACTCCACCATACCGTTGTTTCATCATTTATTGGACACCTTTGTTGGAAACATGAAACACATACACAGGTATATACTTTCCTGGCGGAGTGATACCTCATCAGCAAAAGTCCGATAGAAGAGAAAGTAAATATCATTCATTCATACAAAAAATAATAATTTAAATTACATTAACAAAAACGTTTCATCACAAAAAAATAATAATAATACACAAATCCACATACCTTTGTTGGAAACATAAAACACATACACAGGTCTCTACATTTATGGCGGAGTGATACCTGCGTAAATACCATGTGTAATTATGACCAAACATTTCAAACATTCGACGCTCTAATCCTTACTTAACAAAATTGTGCATAAAAAATACTTGAAACCACACATCACTTATACCTACAACATTAATGTTTTAACTTTTAAAGTATTATGACAGTTTAGAAATAATATTTACACAGGAAACAGAGCAATGAAGAACTATTACCTCATCAGCAAAAGTCCGATAGAAGAGGAAGTAAAAATCCGAAAAAACCGCAGAGTCACTTCCTGCACCGGTTCTTCAAAATAAAACATAACACCCTGTCTCGTTCATAATATAGCGCAACAACATCACACTATTACATTCGGTGAGTCAACCTGAGGGGTTCGGTGGAGTATCTGCCACGGAGGTCAAGATACACCCGACTCATTGTGTAAATAAAACCTTCTCCCAATCGGCGTATTATGGACACCCCCAAACAATGTTCCCTCTAATTTTCAATCTGATTTGCAGGTGTGTGGTTTGTTGTGAGTTCATGCACTGTGTTGGTTTTGTTCTTTGAATAAGGTGATGTTCATGCAGGGTTCATTTTGTGCACCAGTAAAAAAAATACATAACTTTGTCTTGAATTTGAAAAACATTTATATTTTTCACTAAAGAAGGGTTCGGTGAATGCGCATATGAAACTAGTGGAGTTCGGTACCTCCAACAAGGTTAAGAATCACTGGTCTAGGGGTACTTGTAAATTGAGGTACCACTGTGCTCATTTACAGTACAACAAATATTGTGTGTAGGCCTACTAACAAATAAAAGTGTTGGCAGTGCCCCGTGCAATAATTCCATCAGTTTTTCTTTTGTTCGTAATCTCTACATCAATCCAGGACTCTGTCCCAGTGCACGGATAAAGTCCAGGAAGGTGTGGTTCGGTGGATTATGTGTGAAAGAAGAGCCCATCAAACATTTTTTGGAGAAACTAGAGCCGACTGTTTTTAAGGCCCATTGGTCCAACATCAGTGATATCTTCTTTTGGATAAATAAGACATACATTCCGAAACACACGCTTAAGTAGAAGCTGCATCTATTTTGTCTGTTTTACCGGGACTGTGCAATCAGTGGTTACATGCCAACTGGACAATATTTACCATATTTATTTACATATTTAATCCACAATAAAAAGCCTGCACAGCATAGGAGGTAGGAAATACTGACTCCAACCCCCTTAGCACACTGGGAATCAGCATTACTCCTCTCTAGTCAGTTTTACCAGTCACTTTATACTTTTTATTGTCTCGTTTTTTACATTTAGGCCATATTGCAGTGGTTCTCAAATGGGGGTGCGCGTACCCCTGGGGGTACTTGAAGGTATGCCAAGGGGTACGTGAGATTTTTAAAACATATTCTAAAAATAGCAACAATTCAAAAATCCTTTATAAATATATTTATTGAAGGATACTTCAACAAAATATGAATGTAAGTTCATAAACTGTGAAAAGAAATTCAACAATGCAATATTCAGTGTTGACAGCTAGATTTTTTTGTGGACATGTTCCATAAAAATTGATGTCAAAGATTTCTTTATTTTCTGAAGAAATGTTTACAACTTAGTTGATGAATCCAGATGGATCTCTATTACAATCCCCAAAGAGGGCACTTTAAGTTGATGATTACTTCTATGTGTAGAAATATTTATTTATAATTGAATCACTTGTTTATTTTTCAACAGGTTTTTAGTTATTTTTATATCTTTTTTTCCAAATAGTTCAAGAAAGACCACTACAAATGAGCAATATTATGCACTCTTATACAATTTAATAAATCAGAAAGTGATGACATAGTGCTGTATTTTACTTCTTTATATATTTTTTTCAACCAAAAATGCTTTGCTCTGATTGGGGGGTACTTGAATTGAAAAACGGTTCAAAGGGGGTACATCACTGAAAAAAGGTTGAGAACCACTGCCATATTGTATATTGCATATTGTGTGGTTTCTTCTTTTTTTAAATGCAAAGCACCTCAGGGAAGCAACCTAAATTCCGTTGGACCTGTACCTGTATATGCACAATGACAATAAAGATCATTCATTCATTCATAGTGTCTTTGCATCATAAAAGTTGGGGGACCATTTGTCACTAACTCAATCTGTAGTTGGCAACATGTTGGCAATTGTGGCACATCCCCAAGCACAACTCCGTTGCCCTTCAGTCTGCCTTTCCTCCAACGTTGTATTGCAACACACTTTCCTTTAACTCATTTGGCAACCAGGGTAGAATCACAGACCAGATTGGATGTGTGTTGACCCCAAACAGCTCTGAGCCCATTACAGGGTGATAAATGACCCAGCGGCGAATTAGGGAGTCTTTGGAGCATTGGAAGAGGAAGAACAGGATGCACTGGGAGTGATTACAGTCACACAGCTCTGCTCAGGGGACAAAATTGTTGAAACAGTACAAGAATGATCCAACCACAAGGACGGTGAGCTTTACTTCGTCAAAGGAAGGGTGGCCCAAAGAGTTGACGGGCTAAGGGGTGTTGAGAGAGAGGGAGATGGAGCGTGTGATCACGTAGATCTTTGCGTTGACATCTGCAGCTGACAGACTCTCACAGAATTTTTTTTTTTATTATTATTTCACTACTTTGTTTTCACAAAAATAATAAAACTGACCTCATCCGGCATAAAAACATGTTTGCATGTATGTGCACATATGGCCTGAAAATACACACGTCGATTTGCAGAACAAATACAGACGTGTGTTGCTTTTGGATTTGATTTTAGCTTCATGGCTTTTTATCTCCTTTGTCTCTGTGTGTCAGTGACAGTGCTCTCAGTCAGAGGTGTACACGAAGGACAGAAGTGCAAAACTCCAGATGTACGCACGCACAGCTGCCTTTCTGTTCAGTTGCAGGCCCAACATCCACAATAGAACATTAGAAAGCTAACCAATGAGAGCAGAACATGCAAAACAGTCAAATCCATCTGTGATTTGAGAAGATGAAGTCAATATTGAAGCTCTTTTTTTTAACAATATTTTATTTCAAAATGTACAGAAACGGGACCAATATTGTTGAGTAAGGCAAAGCTCAAACTTTACTGACGACTCACATCGGGGGACCTAAAATGCAGTAGTCACCGTTAATGATACCACTTGCAAATTAAAAACAAAACTTTCTTTATTCATATATACAGCACATATACTATAACTTATATTTATATTAAAAAAACAAAGATAATTAGACTGACATTTGTTTAAAACCCCACTCACCTATTGAATCTTTACCTTTATTTTTTTTTTTATCTTCCCAATAACACATGTCCATGAAACGTCATTTGGACCAGAGGAAAGTGCACCAGTCTTGATCCTAATAAGATATGTGTGGGGGTTTAATGCCCACTTTTGAACTTGGACACAGACCCAAGCCCTGAGCTACGACCTGAAAGGACAAAGCAGTTTTGAGTGTCAGAAGGACAACTTTCTCATTAAGCTCAAATCTGATAAAGCCAAACAACCAAAGAATAAGCTCTTAGTGTATGTGATATTGCTGTAGCACCTGGAAGTTCACACAAGACTACTCGTGAAAATGTGAAGTCAGGAGGTATCTCAGGGCGAAGACCTTTTAAGGTGGTGAGGTGTAATGAGTACACTAGGAGTGTAGGGTGTTCTTGTATTCCTTTCTGTTCCGTGACTTTATTGTGATATGTTTTCATGCCAAGCCGATCCAAGGAAAAGTTCTGGATGGCTGGATAGATGCGGCCATCTCCGGTCACCTGGGAAACAGTCCCAGGAGGATGCAGAGCAGTGTTGCAGAAAAAGATGGTGTGAGAGTATGAGCTCTTCCACACTCCATTGAGTTCTCCTGCAGAAAGAAATGGGCCAAACACGATGATGTACAACAGATATGGAACACTTTAATACAACCCACATGCTGGCTTAGCCGAGATTACAACATGCAGACTATTTTATGAGCGTGCAAATACCTCTGGGTGAAACGGGTGGCAGGTATCTGGGCGCCTCCTATCCTTTTGCATCTTCAGTCGCTCACACTTCAGAGACTCGTTATGTGCAGGTGATGTCAAGGTAATAAAAAGACAGCAGTTATCCAATGCTGGGCATCTAGCTAATGACCGTGTACAATGTATTTCAATGATGAGAAATGAGAAATATATCATCTGATTGCACATTGCATTCAGTCCTTTTGGGTACCTTAAGACGGTGGTTCTCAAATGGGGGTACGCGTACCCCTGGGGGTACTTGAAGGTATGCCAAAAGGTAAGTTAGATTTTTTTTTAATATTATAAAAAAAGCAACAATTCAAAAATCCTTTATAAATATATTTATTGAATAATACTTCAACAAAATATGAATGTAAGTTCATAAACTGTGAAAAGAAATGCAACAATGCAATATTCAGTGTTGACAGCTAGATTTTTTTAAGGACATGTTCCATAAATATTGATGTTAAAGATTAATTTTTTTTGTGAAGAAATGTTTGGAATTAAGTTCATGAATCCAAATGGATCTCTATTACAATCCCCAAAGAGGGCACTTTAAAGGCCTACTGAAATTAGATTTTCTTATTTAAACGGGGATAGCAGGTCCATTCTATGTGACATACTTGATCATTTCGGGATATTGCCGTATTTTTGTTGAAAGGATTTAGTAGAGAACATCCATGATAAAGTTAGCAACTTTCGGTGCTAAGAGAAAAGCCCTGCCTTTACCGGAAGTCACAGACGATGACGTCACATGTTGATGGCTCCTCATATATTCACATTGATTTTAATGGGAGCCCCCAACAAAAAGTGCTATTCGGACCGAGAAAACGACAATTTCCCCATTAATTTGAGCGAGGATGAAAGATTCATGTTTGAGGATATTGATAGCGACGGACTAGAAAAAAAAACACGATTGCATTGGGACAGATTCTGATGTTTTTAGACACATTTACTAGGTTAATTCTGAGAAATCCCTTATCTTTCTATTGTGTTGCTAGTGTTTTAGTGGGTTTAATATTACCTGATAGTTGGAAGGGTGTCTCCACGGGTGTCTTGACGCCAATGTCTAAGGGAAGTCGACGGCAGCTATGGACGGCACAAGCTCAGCTTTTCTCCAGTAAGAACTGACTTTTTAACCACAATTTTCTCACCGAAACCTGCTGGTTGACATGTGGTCGGGATCCATGTTCTCTTGACCGCGCTCTGATCCATAGGAAAGTTTAACCTCTAGGAATTTTAAACAAGGAATCACCGTGTGTTTGTGTGGCTAAAGGCTAAAGCTTCCCAACTCCATCTTTCTACTTTGACTTCTCCAATATTAATTGAACACATTGCAAAAGATTCAGCAACACAGATGTCCAAAATACTGTGTAATTATGCCGTTAAAGCAGACAACATTTAGCTGTGTGTGTGTGCAGCGCTCATATTTCCTAAAAACCTGGTGACGGCTTGCGTACACGTCATTATTACACAACGTTTCGAAGACGAAAGTCCCGGTAAATTTAAAATTGCAATTCAGTAAACTAAAAAGGTCGTATTGGCATGTGTTGCAATGTTAATATTTCATCATTGATATATAAATTATTAGACTGCGTGGTGGGTAGTAGTGGGTTTCAGTAGGCCTTTAACTTGATGATTACTTCTACGTGTAGAAATCTTTATTCATAAGGACGGCGTGGCGCAGTGGAAGAGTGGCCGTGCGCAACCCGAGGGTCCCTGGTTCAATTCCCACCTAGTACCAACCTCGTCACGTCCGTTGTGTCCTGAGCATGACACTTCACCCTTGCTCCTGATGGGTGCTGGTTGGCGCCTTGCATGGCAGCTCCCTCCATCAGTGTGTGAATGTGTGTGTGAATGGGTAAATGTGGAAGTAATGTCAAAGCACTTTGAGTACCTTGAAGGTAGAAAAGCGCTATACAAGTACAACCCATTTATTTATTTATTTATAATTGAATCACTTGTTTATTTTTCAACAAGTTTTTAGTTATTTTTATATCGTTTTTACCAAATAGTTCAAGACCACTACAAATGAGAAATATTTTGCACTGTTGTAGAATTAAAAAAATCAGAAACTGATGACATAGAGCTGTATTTTACTTCTTTATCTATTTTTTCAACCAAAAATGCTTTGCTCTGATTGGGGGGTACTTGAATTAAAAAATATGTTCACAGGGAGTACATCACTGAAAAAAGGTTGAGAACCACTGCTTTAAGAGATTTTATGTGCTTCAATTCCAAAGGGAATGCAAGGAGATTAATTAATTAGGTACCAATGGATGAAAATAGGGACTGGTTGGTTAGATGCCAAGGTGCATATCAAGCACTGCTGATTTACTCTTGAGCAAAGTCTATTAAAGAGGAACTGCACTTTTTTGGGGAATTTTGCCTATTGTTCAAAATCATTGAGAGACAAGAACACCATTTTTTTTTTTAGGATTTTAAAGGCCTACTGAAACCCACTACTACTGACCACGCAGTTTGATAGTTTATATATCAATGATGAAATATTAACATTGCAACACATGCCAATACGACCTTTTTAGTTTACTAAATTACAATTTTAATTTTCCCTTGTTGTTGAAAATGTCGCGGAATGATGACGCGTGCGCGTGACTTCTCGAGTTGGAGGGGACATATTAGCGCAGCACAACTTGCGGCTAAAAGTCGTCTCTTTTCATCGCGCAATTACACAGTATTCTGGACATCTGTGTTGCTGAATCTCTTGCAATTTGTTCAATTAATATTGGAGATATCACAGTAGAAAGATGTAGGTGGGAAGCTTTAGCCTTTAGCCACACAAACACACGGTGTTTCATTGTTTAAAATTCCCGGAGGTGAAGCTTTACTATGGATCAGAGCGGTCAAGCGAACATGGATCCTGACCACTTGTCAACCGGCAGGTTTTGGTGAGAAAATGGTGGTTAAAAAGTCGCCTCTTACCAGAGATCAGCTGAGCTTGTGCCGTATGCAGCTGCCGTGACTTCCCTCAGACACTGGCGTCAACACACCCGTGGACACACCGCTCCGACTATCAGGTACTACTTAACTCCCTAAAACATTAGCAACACAATAGAAAGATAAGGGATTTCCCAGAATGATCCTAGTAAATGTGTCTAAAATCATCTGAATCGCTCACTATGCAATCGCCTTTTTTTTTTCTAGTCCTTCGCTATCAATATCCTTAGCCACAAATCTTTCATCGTCGCTCAAATTAATGGGGAAATTGTTGTTTTCTCGGTCCGAATAGCTCTTTTTGGTGGAGGCTCCCATTATAAACAATGTGAGGATGTGACGAACCCTCACACGGGTGACGTCATCGTCTGAGACTTCCGGTAAAGGCAAGGCTTTTTTATTAGCTACCAAAAGTTGCAAATTCTATCGTGGATGTTCTCTACTGAATTCTTTAAAAAAAAATATGGCAATATCGCGAAATGATCAAGTATGACACATAGAATGGACCTGCTATTCCCGTTTAAATAAGAAAATCTAATTTCAGTAGGCCTTTAAAGATGATAAAAAACACTTGAAAGATGAAAAACCCATTATCAAAGTTTTGTATACACAGTGCAAGTGTATATATAATGTAGTAACAGGCATGTTCATAACTATATGTATTATGTTAAAAATTCTGGGACTTTTTTTCCGCACATTGATTTCTGTTTCCATGGCAGCGTACGTCTGACTTCTAGCAACGAGTTTGTTCCTACTCCCGGAATCAAACACAAGTGTGTTTTCCAATCATGGCAGATTCGGTAATAGACAACGAAGAAAACTATGTTTAGAAGAATGAAGATTTAAATGGTAAATGGGTTGTACTTGTATAGCGCTTTTCTATCTTCGAGGTACTTAAAGTGCTTTGACACTACTTCCACATTTACCCATTCACACACACATTCACACACTGATGGAGGGAGCTGCCATGCAAGGCGCTAACCAGCACCCATCAGGAGCAAGGGTGAAGTGTCTTGCTCAGGACACAACGGACGTGACGAGGTTGGTACTAGGTGGGGATTGAACCAGGGACCCTCGGGTTGCGCACGGCCACTCTCCCAACTGCGCCACGCCGTCCCTTTACAACCTTTTACATTTACATTTACAAACCCTTTACATTTACAACCTTATACTTTTGAATCTAGATCTTTTGCTGCTTATGGAAGCGAGCACAAAAGAAGAGTGAGACGTTGGAGCAGACGGAAGCCGAGAGAGTGATGTGAAAGCGATTTTGACGCTATAAATATGGAACTTGGAGTCAAGCTATTTCAACATAAATGACGTGCTTACCCAAAATCAACAGAAAACGTGACCGGCCAGCTGGACCAGACAAACAACTGTTAATCGTATGAGTCACTTTATTAATATCGATCATGATACACGCAGCACGCCATGCGTGTTAGTACGACTATATTACATACACTGTCTGGCTAGAAATGTGGGCTAATTAATACTTTACAGATACTGTAGTATGATTGTTCATGTTTTTCAGTCAACACAAGTTGGTGTCGCTGTGTTGTGCAGTACAAAATCAAATGCGTTTCGTGTTGACGTAGAATCTAGCTTAACTCTTTCCGTAGTTAGCTATTACAGCTAATACCACAGCATGCCGATGTGTTACTACGCTAGAAAAAGAGTTCCTCTGTGTTCGCTCTTATAATAACAATGTCTATACAGCTTGTTTACGGAACGTAAATTAAGTTTTATTGACGTTTTTTTCATGTGATTTAGAGGTAGAATTGATTGCTCCTATTGGCAGCATTTAGGTAACATTGTGAGCTACGTAAAATGAGACAATTTCTACAGGTCAGAAAGCGAAAAAAACAAAAACAACTTTTTGTGAATGATCGGCAAAATTAAAAAAAAATTGCAGTTCCCCCTTAACTCATTTCTGACTCAACCATCAGAAAACCTTTCAGGCAAAGTTTCAACTAAGTCTACAAACATTCATATATGTCATTCTAGTACCAAGACAAGTCAACTGTTGTATAATAAAACTAAAATGGAGTAAAACAATTCCCACTTTTGAGGGAATTGCAGTGAAACGTTTTATTCAAGTGGTATTTTATACAGTAAGTAGTTGTGGAAGTCATAAGCGGTTTGCGTGTAAGGTGAATTTTCATTGACTATATATTCCGGACTATAAACCACTACTTTTTTCCCAAGCGTTGAACCCTGCAGCTTATAAAGCAGTGCAACTAATTTATTGATTTGTATTCGCAAAAGGCCATAATGTTATGGATTTAACAAATAGTTTTCATAGAACGTCAACAGACACTGAAAAGGTGTGTTATTATTTGTACTATGGCGCCACCTTTGGCGGTATAGCTCGGTTGGTAGAGTGGCCGTGCCAGCAACTTGAGGGTTGCAGGTTCGATTCCCGCTTCCGCCATCCTAGTCGCTGCCGTTGTGTCCTTGGGCAAGACACTTTACCCACGTGCTCCCAGTGCCACCCACACTGGTTTAAATGTAATTTAGATATTGGGTTTCACTATGTAAAGCGCTTTGAGTCACTAGAGAAAAGCGCTATATAAATATAATTCACTTCACTTCACCTTTTGGACGAGTTACCTCACTTCAAGCGCTGCGTGTTGAAAATGTACTCTTTCCTTAAGCCGTAAACAATCGTCAATAGCGTTTTTGCATGAAATGATTCTTCATTCATCACTCCAAGGAATGTTTTTAAGCTTTACAATGTAACTAAAACCAGTCCATTATTACTAAACCGCCCCACTTGTGATGTCTTCAGCAGTGTTTTAATCCATATTTTTACGTGATATCGTAATGTAATCAAGCTGGCGTCGTTCGCGTTACCGAATATGCTACCACCTTTACAAGTGTCTGTATTAGTAGTATTTACTTACAATGGCATTATTTTTGTATTTTTTCAGTTTCATAAATTCACCAAAACGTCAGTGTGGAGTTATTGAGTCTGTTGAGCTGATTGTAGAGCTAGATTCCGCAGCTCGTGGGTCCATGACAATAACTTCTGTTTGGTTTGATCAACCGTTTTACTGCCATCGAACAGGCGCCATAAACAATGATAAAATCTTTTGCACCAGTTTATATCCACGGCTTATGCAAAACTATTTTTCTTTCTTCTAAAATTTTGTGAGTGCGGCTTAAAAGCCCGGAAAATCCGGTACATATATTTGGTAAAATCAAGATGCATATGTTAACGACAAACATATCGAAGATTATCCTCACAAAAACATATTATATTTTCTCAGTATTAGTCATGTCAAATGCATAATCAACATGGATGCAGGGTTATGTAATCAATATAACTAAACACAGCAGGTCTACTAAACGTATTTTGTGTCTAGCTCTCTCATGCATGTGACCGAGAGGACTGGGCTCCAGTCCAGGCTTTTGTCAGTAAAGGATATACATGATTTCAATAGGATCCATGGTGATTGGCTCGAACATACTGCAGTCGCACTTACTGTCCACCACCACCATGAAGAGATTACTGCTGGGAATCTGCTGAATCACAAAGGACCTGCCAATCATATCCAGAGATGAAGCGATCAGAAAATACGTTTTGAAGTTGATGTTGTGAGTTGGCTTGGCGGGGTTGACAATGTGCACAACTATGAAATATATTTCCATACATTTCTGCTGGAAATATATTTTAGCACGCAAGGAGCTTCTCTGGATGCGAGTCAAAGCACTCTGCCAGCTGTCAATCAACCCACAGAAACAGAGTGCAGCAAATAAACTTTTCTGCCTTGAAACATTTTTCATCCTCAACCTATTCTCTTCTTCTTTTGTCTTCGATTCAATCCCAGGTGAACTTCAATGAAGTGTTGCTTAATATAAACCATACTACGGAGAGATAAATGCAAACCACACTTGTTCATAGTCTCATGGCTCAGTTTTACTGATTGGCTGACTTGCCTCAGCATTCTTGCCAACAATTTATATTATTTATGAAAAACCTCTCCTTTTTTCTGTCTCTTACATATCTCACCTTTTACCCTCCCAAAAGTTTAAAAAAGCTATAGAGAAAGGAAGGTCCTGTGTCTTTACAAAGATGATAACGAGCTAACATATCACCCAATAGGTTTGAAGTAACCAATTAGCATTAACCGTATTTTTCGGACTATAAGTCGCAGTTTTTTTCATAGTTTGGCCGGGGGTGAGACTTATACTCAGGAGTGACTTATTTGTGAAATTATTAACACATTACCGTGAAATATCAAATAATATTATTTAGCTCATTCACGTAAGAGACGAGACGTATAAGATTTCATCGGATTTAGCAACTAGGAGTGACAGATTATTTGGTAAACGTATAGCATGTTCTATATTTTGTAGTTATTTGAATGACTCTTACCATAATATGTTACGTTAACATACCAGGCACTAGACATGTGCGGTTTGCGATCTCATCCGCGGAGTACGCGGATAAACCGCGGGTCGGGAGGGTGACATGACGAAAAAATAGATGTTAATTAGATTTGGGCGGGTGGCGGTTGAATCATCCGGAAATATTTGATATACATGGTTCTGGGATCGGTATCCTTTGCCATTCAAAGAGCCATTTAAGACCCGTGTCACAAAGCGAAGAAGAAAATAGGAGACGCTAATATTCTCTAGAATGACTACCGGCAGCCACCCAGATAATAAGTATTGGTGCGTGCTATGAAGTCATTGACTTTGTCGCCCTCCACAGCATGTACGATCTGCTTGTCAGTCCAGCAACATGTTGTGTGTGGCTTCCGCAGCAACACGCACAAGACTACAAGGCATACTGGGTGACACAGAGTACACTAATGGTTGTGATATAAACAATTTTAACACTGTTAGTAATATGCGCCACGCTGTGAAGCCACACCAAACAAGATTGACAAACACATTTCGGGAGGACATCCTCCCAGTAACACAACATAAACGCAACACAACAAATACCCAGAATCCTTTGTATCCATGAGATTTCCTGACTATTTTGTACACCCCGCTAGCAGCAACAATCGGTGTGGACATGTTGTTGAAGGTGTTAAAGACAATGGCTTCACAGCACGCCCATATCCTTGTCATCAGGATGAACGCCAATTGGATTATCGCGAGAATGTTAGCGGCTCCAATTGTCTTCGTTACTCTGTGAAACGGGTTTAGACAGCTCTGTGAGTGGTAAAGGTGGCCAACCTCTGACCTATTTCAGCGGGCGGGCGGTGGGCGGATGCGTTTCTGATAAAATGTTAGTTCGGGTGGACGGCGGGGGGATGACGACTTTGGTGACGCGGTTGCGGATGATATAATTGCCTATCCGCGCATCTCTACCAGGCACGTTCTAGGTTGGTTATTTATACGTCGTATAACGTACACTTATTCTGCCTGTTGGTCACTATTCTTTATGTATTTTAATTTGCCTTTCAAATGTCTATTCTTGGTGTTGGGTTTGATCAAATACATTTCTCCAAAAAATGCGACTTATACTCCAGTGCGACTTATATATGTTTTTTCCCTTATGCATTTTCGGCAGGTGCAACATATACTCCAGAGCGACTTATACTCCGAAAAATACGGTAATTAGAATGTACTTATAACTCAAATTGAGGTTTTACAAATGCATTGCAATTAAAACCATCGTACGTTGAATACATTTTCAGGGTTTGAAAAGTAGTCTATTTCGACATTTGACATACCATAATGCTAAATGAAGCCAGGTTTGTTTTATACCTGAATTGAATTCCACTAAATTAACAGACCTTTGTTCTGTCCAACTAGTCTGATTCAAGGGCATTGGTTTTTAAAAATGTTTTTCCTGTCCGGTGGTTTTAATCTAACTCAAATAACATTCCAATTATGACGTTGATTCTTGATTTTGAGCTCTGTCCACTTTTCACATATTAAAAACAAAAGTGAAGTCAGCGAGACCCAGAAGTTTTGATGTCTGGCATAGTACACAAGTAAAAGTGAACTGATCTGAACTCGAAAAAACAAGGGAGAGTACTGGTACAAGCACCATAGCCTCATTACTATGGGAATATTCTCCTAATTTAGTGCATGGCCGATTCAAACCAACCACAAACAACCTTCAGTTGCGGCGTTGCACCAGCCCACCACACTTTTAATGCATGCATCCCACTACGACAAACCAAGCCAACATAGAGGCCAAGCCTGTCCCACTCACGGTGAATAGAAACAGGCTGATGCTTAGTTAGCAATCTGCTGATCTTGGAGAAAAACATGCTCTGACAGCACACCCATTGGCCTTGAAGATACCCACTGAAACACCACATATGCAGGCACAGACACATATACACACACAGGCACTTTAAAGTCAAATTTTCCAAAGTTGCACTGTATCAAGTTTGAGTTCTGCACAAAGAGAAAGAGTCCACACACTCAAACTGCTTGTAAATATAAAACAACATTTAATTAAAGCTGACTGAAAAAACTTTACAGGCTAAGTTTCAATGATGTGATAAAATGCTGGCGACTTGATTTCGCGTACATGCTTTGTTTCTCCAGCAGAGCAAAACTTTACTTTGCTCACTTGGCTTAATAGACGTGTTCATAGTTTCCATTTTTTTCATCATGGCATAACTAATCCATAAATGCATGTGCGGTTTTCATCTGTCATCATAGATGAGAAATATGATCGTTATAACTGTATGTGGTTCCGCACATATTAATTCAGTGAGGTTTTTTTGGGTGTGAATCTTTGGGTGGTTGTTCAAACACTTGAAACATTACCATAAAATAATACCAACTAAAAAAAAACAAAAAAAAACGTTCATTTGCAATAACACTGACAGGATCTGTTTCTTGTAATGAAATTAACTTTAGTACTCTATTAAGACTACGAACAAAATAATGTTACAAAAGACAGAATACTGACTATTTCGGCTGGGAAAAAAATGACAAAAAAAAGTCCAGCTGATGAAACAGCATCTTAATGTCCCACTTAGGTCCTGAAGCTGTTGCTCATTAAACTTACCAGCACCTCGCAGTCTAGAGAAAAAAACTTCATGTGCAACTGTAATTATTGTTGGTAAAGTTCATTCCCATGAACTGCTTTTCTGTTTTTTTTATCATTATTAGGCTTTATACCATATGATTGTTCTAGTTTTGTGTTTAATTTTGTCATCCAAAAGTAATTCCAAAGTATACTGCTCGGCCAAAAAAATGGTCAAACAATCTACTATTTCATTGGATTGCCTTTCGCTTTGATTATGGCACTTATTTGCTGTGGCATTATTTCCACAAGCTTCTGCCATGTCCCACCATTAATTTATGTCCAAGTATGCATTCCTTTTTCAGTGAAATCTTGAATTGATATGCAGTGTTCAGAAAATTACTTTTAAAAAGTATTTGATTGTACTTTACCAGAAAAGTAATACAATTACTAATGGAATTACCCTTTACTAAATGTAATTAATTACTAGAGAAAGTAACTAACACGTTATTAAAAAAATAATACAAAATATATATATATATATATATATATATACAGTGGGGCAAAAAAAGTATTTAGTCAGCGACCGATTGTGCAAGTTCTCCCACTTAAAATGATGACAGAGGTCTGTAATTTTCTTCATAGGTACACTTCAACTGTGAGAGACAGAATGTGGAAAAAAAAAAAAATCCAGGAATTCACATTGTAGGATTGTTAAATAATTCATTTGTAAATTATGGTGGAAAATAAGTATTTGGTCAACCATTCAAAGCTCTCACTGATGGAAGGAAGTTTTGGCTCAAAATCTCACGATACATGGCCCCATTCATTCTTTCCTTAACACGGATCAATCGTCCTGTCCCCTTAGCAGAAAAACAGCCCCAAAGCATGATGTTTCCACCCCCATGCTTCACAGTAGGTGTGGTGTTCTTGGGATGCAACTCAGTATTCTTCTTCCTCCAAACACGACGAGTTGAGTTTATACCAAAATGGATACATGGATGATAGAGCAGAGGATTGGGAGAATATCATGTGGTCAGATGAAACCAAAATAGAAGACGAAATTTAAAATTGTAATTTAGTAAACTAAAAAGGCCGTATTGGCATGTGTTGCAATGTTAATATTTCATCATTGATATATAAACTATCAGACTGCGTGGTGGGTAGTAGTGGGTTTCAGTAGGCCTTTAAGTCAAGACTTTGGGAATAGAATAGAATAGAATAGAAAGTACTTCATTGATCCCTGGGGGAAATTCAGCGCCACAGTTGGCTCACAATAGACAGTAATAATAATAAATAATATATAACATATATTATGTATATGATATATAATATATGGATAATATAAATATATTCTACATATATTCTACATTTAAGTGCAGTCAAGAAGGAACATATACATTATACAGTCTGATGGCTGTCGGTATGAAGGACCTCCTGTGTCGTTTCGTGTTTTTTTTGGAAGGCATATCGCTGGGTATTGTGGCCAAACAGCTCACTTTTTGTTTCATCTGACATCACATGGACACAGATAAGACCTTCTGGAGGAAAGTTCTGTGGTCAGATGAAACAAAAATTGAGCTGTTTGGCCACAATACCCAGCAATATGTTTTGAGGTGAAAAGGTGAGGCTTTTAATCCCAGGAACACCAACCCTACCTTCAAGCATGGTGTACTATGCTGGTATTACGATCTAGGCCTGTTTTGCTGCCAATGGAACTGGTGCTTTACAGAGAGTAAATGGGACAAAGAAAATGAAGGATTACCTCCAAATTTTTGAGGACAATCTAAAATCATCAGCCCAGAGGTTTGGTCTTGGGCGCAGTTGGTTGTTCCAACAGAACAATGACCCCCAACACACAAAAAGTGCTCAACGAATTGCTAAAATGAATAATTACTAGAATTAAGGTTTTAAAATGGCCTTCCCAAAGTCCTGACTTAAACATGTGGACAATGCTGAAGAAACAAGTCCATGTTAGAAAACCAACAAATTTAGCTGAACTGCACGAATTTTGTCAAGAAGAGTGGTCAAAAATTCAACCAGAAACTTGCCAGAAGCTTGTGGATGGCTACCAAAAGCGCCTTATTGCAGTGAAACTTGCCAAGGGACATGTAACCAAATATTAACATTGCTGTATGTATACTTTTGACTCAGCAGATTTGGTCATATTTTCAGAAGACCCATAAAAAAATTTCATGAATTTCATGAATGTTTTTTTGTGAAAACAAGTACATGCTTCAATCACTCTATCACAAAAAAATAAGAGTTGTGGAAATTATTGGAAACTGTGATGCTGGTTGTTGCTTTCATTAGTAAAAAGTTACTTCCTGCATTGAACTTGCTGTGCTTCTGACACTGTCTTGTTGACATACAACAGCCATATCAAAAGTATCGTGCCACGTTACATCTAATACATCGGTAACATTAGATTACTTCTTACTCGTTAAAGTAATGGCGTGAGTAACACCGTTATCATTAGACAACATTTTTCCTAACACTGTTGATAAGAGGACATCCGGATCACTGTGCAAAGTATCCACTACTCTCCTTCTACTTTTGAATAATGCGTTGTACAGTTCTTAACACAATTTTAGTATTTCAGCAATCGCCCGAGCTATTTTCTCATGCTTGATGCCAAACGCTTCTTGATCTTGATCTTTGGTCGAAGCTACTTGCTGCATCAGTTAGGGTTAAATAACTTGTTGCCAGCTGAAACATAATCACACATGAAGTCATTATCCAGTGGAAGGCTCATCATACCTGTTTGCTTAATAATATCCAGGTGGGGACTTTTATATCAGTCAGGCAGTGTACTGTACATACATATAGCTAAGACTGAAAAAACATGTTACTGAAATATCAAAAACAATCCAGTCAACTTTTTGCCAAAACGTTCAAATTCAACCTTGATACCGTATTTTTCGGATTATAAATCGCTCCGGAGTATACGTCGCACCGGCCGACAATGCATAATAAAGAAGGAAAAAAACATATATACGTCGCAGTGGAGTATAAATCGCATTTTTGGGGGAAATTCATTTGATAAAATCCAACGCCAAGAACCGACATTTGAAAGGCAATTTAAAATGAATAAAGAATAGTGAACAACAGGCTGAATAAGTGTACGTTATATGACGCATAAATAACCAACTGAGAAGGTGCCTGGTATGTTAACGTAACATATTATGGTAAGAGTCATTCAAATAACTATAACATATAGAACATGCTATATGTTTACCAAACAATCTGTCACTCCTAATCGATAAATCCGATGAAATCTTCTTCCTCGATGTCGCTTCTAAACAACTCTGCCAACTCCAAAGGTATGCACCGCTTCCTCTTGTCGTTTTCTGCTGCATATTTCACTACATCCAGTTTGTAATCTGTAGTACATGATCTCCTTTTCAGCCCTTCTCAGTTTTTATAAGTTACCGCCAACGATGAAATGATCCATTTTAATAGCTACGGCAGTAGCATATACAGTAGCATGTAGCAGTTAGCATTCCATGACCCACAATTCACTTCTGCCATGACCCTCACCCGCAAATTCTTATTGTTTGACGTGTGTGTGACAATTGCTGACATTTTCTTCGTCTCTTCCGCGAATGCAAAAAATAATATTATTTGATATTTTACGGTAATGTGTTAATAATTTCAAACATAAGTCGATCCAGAGTATTTGTCGCACCCCCAGCCAAACAATGAAATACACTGCGAGTTATAGTACGAAAAATAAGGTAGAATTTAATGTAAACTTTTTGGGTTAATTCCCTTATCGTTGTTTTGTTTGCCTTGATGTGTGAGTACTTGCTGTGTGTTTGGCTAATTCGTCAGTTTTTTTTGCCTAAACAGTAACATAAATATGATAACTTACACATAACACACTAAGAATAAATACATACTTAAACAAACTATTGTTATTGAATCAATACATCTCTGACAGAGTCAATTAAAACTGAGTATTTTTTTTATGTTTGGCAATCCTGCAGATAAATTGTGTAAAGTGGTGTATGAGGGTTGCCATACACACACACACACACACACACACACACACACACACACACACACACACACACACACACACACACAGACACACACACACACACACGCACGCACGCACGCACACACGCGCAAACGCAAACACACACACACTTCTCTCTGGCCATTCCACAGCTGGGAGCAATGAAGGCCCAATCGCAAGGTTCCGGAGAACACCCCGCAATTGCCTGACAGAAAAACGCAAATTGTTAACGGGGACCACACTCAATTTTCCCATTTTTAAAAGGAAGCCTTTTTTACCACCTCACTTTTTCGTCTTAAAATGCCTCACATTGCTAACTGCCAGCATGTGTTACCAAATGAATGACCTATATGAATTGCACGTAAGTTATTTTGGAAAGAGGTGAGAGCTTGCCTGATGAGCTGTTAGAGGCCTCCGGACAACCATGTACAGTAGTTTTTTTCATGAAAATAAATGAAAGTTATAAAATGTATATATGGATTATACATAGTGTAAGATATTTGTAAAGGTTCTAATCTTTTAAAGGCTGTTAAATATAGGAGACGCAGATATTAGCCTGAATCTACGTTAGCTTTATCTTTTAACTCACTTACGTAAAAAATTCAAGCAATATACGTAACATGTTAGCAAATATGCCACAACGTACACGTCATTTCTGGTCCTTCATGCGTACTGTATATATATATATATATATATATATATATATATATATATATATATATATATATATATATATATATATACATACATATATACGTTAGGTCAGGAAAAAATACTGAGGCTTTTTCATCCCCACAAACCAGTTTCGCAGGTTTCCCTGCTTTTCAGGGGAAAATCCCGTTTTTTCCTGACCTAATGTATATTACGCTCTACCCTGGCATTGAGCACTGTATAACGGATAAACCACAGAAATCTTGACTATTATATATATATATATATACATATATATATATACATATATATATATATATATATATATATATATATATATATATATATATATATATATATATATATATATATGTAGGTGTGGGAAAAATCACAAGACTGCTTCATCTCTACAGAACTGTTTCATGAGGGGTTTAAATATATATATATATATATATTATATATATATATATATATATATATATATATATATATATATATATGTCCTGTTTCGCAGGTTTGCCTGCTCTTCAGGGGAAAATCCCCTGAACAGCAGATAAAACTGGCTTGTAGGGATGAAATAGCCTCTGTGTTTTTTAAACACGGAGGCTATTTCATCCCTAACATCCCTAACACCTGAATAAGTTTTTCGTCTTGTTTAATCAATTCATAGATTATATATATATATATATATATATATATATATATATATATATATATATATATATATATATATATATATATATATATATATATATATATATATATATATATATATATATTTTGTAGTGTTTAGACTGGGCAAAAAATACCGGATTTGTCAAGCACAAAAATCTGTCTTGGTGTTGTGTGTAAACGGGGCCTATGTTTGTGTATCTCATACTTGAAGCAGTCGCCACAGTCGACATTTCCTGTGTTTTCTTTGATGGTTCTCTCCGAGATGAAGGCCGGGTACTCGGTGTCACATGGTACCTGCATGCTTCGGCCCATTCTCTGAGCTGAACAAATAGGGGAACACGATGAAAGGAAAAAGGATGAGTATGTAAGAAATGGACAAGGGGTTAGTTGAGGGTTTCCCGGAACCTAAAGTGCCAAAATAGTTATGCAAACAGAATACAAGCAAACAGACACACCACATCCTTGTAAATATACGCACTTGAGAGAAAACAGTATTTGTCAAGCAGTTCTGCTGAGGATGTTTAAAAGGTGAAACTAAGCTTATGTTGAACACTCCTGCCACCCAGAGGCTGGAAAACTAAACAACATTGTGAAAGATTGGTTTGAAATGTTCTATCCGGGTCAATGTTTCCAGCAGTCTTATCAAAACGAAGGCTAATCCGACTTTGCATGCTATAAAAATAAACATTTAAAGATAAGTGGCTTCCTTTCATAAGCAGTAACATTTTTTCCCCAAGCAAGCCTTCAAGAGAAGGTGAATTCTTTCTGCAATTTAAATGGAATCGTTTAATTACTGGCCGTTAATGTGTGCACGTGTTCCTACATGCATTAACGTATGGGATTAGTTACATTTGGTAGGCGGTGTAGACTGACTTACAGGCGGATAATTTGGTGCATGTCAGCTGAGTATCACAGGCCCATGTTTGCATTGTAAAAAGATAAAGAGAGTGCCACTAAGACCTGAGGCCAGCCAGCTGTGAAATTGTGCCGACTGCTTGGAGAGCAACAGAGCTCAGCTTCCCTTCATTCATGATAAGCGGATGTGTGGAAAGCATTGACTTTCATTTTGTGGTTCTGTCATTCTCCCCCCTCTCTCTCTCAACCAAACACAACATATTAGTTTTGGCTCAAATGAATACTGCAATATGATAGTGAGACCAGTTTTAATTCCAGCCAGGCGTTCAGTATTCACCACGCCACCATGGATCAGGCATCGTAATGTTCCAAACCTTGAATTCATTTAATCAAATGTATGCATGGAAGAAAATGAGGACAGTGAAGAAAAACAAAAAAGTCAGTTTACTAACCCAACTTGGATATTGCTTACTAATACTAATTTTATGCATGGTCCTACAGCTCATATTTTTTGGGTATACCACTAAAACCACATGTGCATGCTGACAGATGCACACCATTGCTGAGGTCACTTGGGATAATCTCATGTTCGGGCGGGCTTTAGCTTTTGGTTTTTGGATTAATGTTTCTTTTATTCAATTTTATGCATTACAATTGAATCATGATGTCAAACACTGGTATTGTTTTCATCGACTTTGTTCAAACAGTTAATGGCTCAGTTTACATGTTGGTCTGCAAAACAGGTTTGTCAAAATGGAAACAAATGGTTATTGTAGGTTTATTTGAAAGAAAAAAAAAATCTTTGTATTCAGTACATAATACACAACCTGATCATTGAAGGACATAATTTATAAACTGATTAAAACATTATTTCAGTATAATTATCAATTATACTATGAGGGGTACACCAAAACAATTTGACTTGACCTGGGGCTGCATAATTAGTTACATATAGCTAAATTAAAGACACTATAGGATAAACGTGACACTCACTGTTGCAAATGAACTTTTCCACTTACCTCAATTTTGTTGTTGTTATTGTTTTTATTCAGTGAAACTTCTCTGTATGTTTGTATTTTTTTATTTTTGTTGTAACTTTTTTTCCCTTTTAGTCAGTTAGTATGATTCTCTATCTGCTTGTGGTGAATAGGAAGGCAGTACATTGCCACCCACTGTGACTGAAATGTAGGACGGGGGGTCGGAGGGTGTGTTATTAATTTACTTCTATTATTTGTTTGTAATATATATATTTTGGATTTAATTCATTTTTTTGGGGGGGGGGTGGGGGAAGTTTCTGTTTTCTCATTACCTGTATTATGATTTCTCTATCAAATGAATAAATAAATATAAAAAAATAAAAAAATGTCAGTACTTAAGGCAAATACTTGTTTAATATTATACAAACCCCGTTTCCATATGAGTTGGGAACTTCTATTAGATGTAAATATAAACGGAATACAATTTTTTTGCAAATCCTTTTCAACCCATATTCAATTGAATGCACTACAAAGACATGATATTTGATGTTCAAACTTATAAACTTTATTTTTTTTTGCAAATAATAATTAACTTAGAATTTCATGGCTGCAACACGTGCCAAAGTAGTTGGGAAAGGGCATGTTCACCACTGTGTTACATCACCTTTTCTTTTAACAACACTCAATAAACGTTTGGGAACTGAGGAAACTAATTGTTGAAGCATTGAAAGTGGAATTCTTTCCCATTCTTGTTTTATGTAGAGCTTCAGTCGTTCAACAGTCCGGGGTTCTCCGCTGTCATATTTTTTGCTTCATAATGCGCCACACATTTTCCAAGGGAGACAGGTCTGGACTCCAGGCAGGCCAGTCTAGTACCTGCACTCATTTACTACGAAGCTACACTGTTGTAACATGCAGCTTGGCATTTCTTCCTGAAATAAGCAGGAGCGTCCATGATAAATCTGCTTGGATGGCAACATATGTTGCTCCAAAACCTGTATGTACCTTTCAGCATTAATTGTGTAAGTTACCCATTCCTTGGGGACTAATACACCCCCATACCATCACACATGCTGGCTTTTCATCTTTGCACCTAGAACAGTCCGGATGGTTCGTTTCCTCTTCTATACGGAGGACACAACGTCCACAGTTTCCCCCAAAAAATTGAAATGTGGACTCGTCAGACCACAGAACACTTTTCCACTTTGCATCAGTCTATTTTAGATGATCTCGGGCCCAGCGAAGCTGGCGGCGTTTCTGGGTGTTGTTGATAAATGGTTTTCGCTTTGCATAGTAGAGCTTTAACTTGCACTAACAGATGTAGCGACAAACTGTATTAGTGAGGGTGGTTTTCTGAAGTGTTCCTGAGCCAATGTGGTCATATCCTTTAGAGATTGATGTCGTTTTTTGATAAAGTGCCGTCTGAGGGATCGAAGGTGACGGTCATTCAATGTTGGTTTCTGGCCATGCCGCTTACATGGAGTGATTACTCCAGATTCTCTGAACCTTTTGATGATATCATGGACCGTTTATGTTGAAATCCCTAAATTTCTTGCAATAGCACTTTGAGAAACGTTGTTCTTAAACTGTTTGACTATTTGCTCACGCAGTTGTGGACAAAGGGGTGTACCTCGCCCCATCCTTTCTTGTGAAAGACTGAGCATTTTTTGGGAAGCTGCTTTTATACCCAATCATGGCACCCACCTGTTCACAATTAGCCTGCACACCTGTGGGATGTTCCAAATAAGTGTTTGATGAGCATTCCTCAACTTTATTAGTATTTATTGCCACCTTTCCCAACTTCTTTGTGACGTGTTGCTGGCATCAAATTCTAAAGTTAAGGATTATTTGCCATAAAATAAAAATATTTATCAGTTTGAACATCAAATACCTTGTCTTTGTAGCATATTCAACCGAATACGGGTTGAAAATGATTTGCAAATCATTGTATTCCATTTATATTTACATCTAACCCAATTTATCAACTCATATGGAAACGGGGTTTGTTTTACAGAGCTAATCATTTATATACATTTAAGAATACACTTCCTGGGTAATTCAGCATCCATTCGTGGCAAACACACTACATAATTGTAGCAAACAATGTCTTCAAAAATGAGGGTTTAAAAATAAAAACTAAAACAAGCTTGCTTACATTTTAATGATGACACAAAATATATCCAAAGTAAACCAGAATATATGCTCACCGAATTTGTGAGTGTGTGTGTTCTTACCTTTTGCAGTAAGGTCAGACTGCCACCAGCCATACAGGTTGAACTCAACCAAGAATCTATGATATAAAAAATAACATTGATATAACGTAACTAGTTAATTTAATACACATTTTTGACATCTATGTTATTATATTCTGGACTGAAAATTAAATGCTAATATTGAACAAAAAGTGTAACATTGATGGAAATAAATGTGTTAATAATTCCTTTAACATGCAAATAAAGCCGGTGACAATGTTTACACTGATGAGACTGTGGTGACAACAGAGCACCTGGGCACATTCTGCCGCCGCAGTGGCATCGTAGTCAGGAAACATCAGGCAGCTATTAAGAGTTCACGTCAACATGCGTGAGTAGACGCTCACAAACAAATATACAGATGGCACAAACAACCAATCAAAGTCGATTGGATCCTTTATAAACAAATGACGAATCCAGCTATTGCAACCAGACATCCACTCAAGTCTTACATGACAAGCTCCGTGAGGATCCACTTCACAGCTGAGAGGAAGGCAAAGTAAGGCTAAAAAAGGAAGATACATTTTACCACAAACACAATGTACACATACATGTTGATGCAGCCAAGAGTGTGTCAGTTTTGTTCTGCCAAAAAAGGTCGTAGCAGTGCAATACTCACATCCAACAGTGTGTGTCCACTGCCACTACTCTCCGAAAACACCCAGCAAAGCGCCTGGTAGTCATACAGTGTCACCCTGATAACAGAAAAAAAAAAAGTTTTCAAAATGTACAGTATTTATGATATCCCCCCCCAAATCCATACAGGTTTTGGATCACTTGTATTTACAATCATTAAGTGGCTGCAGATCTTTGGGCGCTCTTGTCGGTAAGGGGGTAGGAAATCTTCTCTCTACAATTACGGCTTTATGTTTGGACATAATGCAGAAAGAATATGTTGAAAAAGGGCATCGTCAAAAAAGTGGAAAGCTGGAAACCTCCTGAGAGGTCCTCCAAAGTGAGTGGAGGTGTAAAGTATAGTACAGTCGATAAAGACTTTGATGGAACTAAGGGCTTAGTAGAACATCCAGGGTGTGAGGGCTGCATGGGCTGGGGTTATCGAAACAAACTGACTTACATACTTAATCTACCTTAACCTTTTCAAACCAATCGAGTATTTACTCTCAGATACACCCCACAGGAAATCAGGAATTCAATACATGTGTTTATTAGATTAGATTAGATTAGATAGTACTTTATTTATTCCTTCAGGAAAATTACAATTTTCAGCACAATCCCATTCAAGATCAGACAAACATTACAGGGAAACAGAACAGGATCGCTGACGGGTCTGCCGGCTTCCAGCGCCCCTTAAAAAAAAGGTGGGATACAGGTAAACAAGTGGGGGGGAATGGGAGAAAAAAAATAGAAGATCAAAATAAAATAAAATAAAAAAAATCGGTCTAAACCTGGGCCCTGGGGAGGGGGTCCAGACTGAGGCCAAGGGAAAAAAACAACAACAAGTCATAGCCATAGTACACATCCCTCTCACATGTGTGTAAGAGGGAAATATCAAACATCAAAGAACACGAAGGACTTGAAAGACATTAAAGCAGCGGATACAACCAGCCACTTCTACACACAGCTATGAATAAATGGTAAAAGAAACATATACACTGTGGTGGCCTGTACACTGTACTTATTAAATAAGAGAGGTATTAATACATCTTGAAATTATTTTGAGAACTCTATTGTGGAACTCTATTGGGTTATATTGATGATTGTTATGGACACCTCACCTTTGATTGATTGATTATATGAAACTTTTATTAGTAGATTGCACAGTACAGTACATATTCCGTACAATTGACCACTAAATGGTAACACCTGAATACGTTTTTCAACTTGTTTAAGTCGGGGTCCACGTTAATCAATTAATTCACGACGGAGCGTCCCGAAAGCGAGTAAACTTTTGACCACGACTGTATATACTAGTACTGGTATATTGTACAACCCTAGTGCAAACACAGCTCAGAAGTTAAACACAATTGTTTTTCATCTTTAATATACATTTCTGTGTGAATGTGTTTATGCACGTGTTATAGTGGGCCCCTGTGGATCCACGGCCTACAGCCATGTTAAAACTTTACCACAATCTTGGTGGCACAGCTGCAACACACATCCAGCAACCAATTAGCTCTAAACCAGGTCCCATGATTGTTTCAGCAACTAACCTGCACTAATGTAGCTAATAATATATCTGATTAATAAATTGTGCATGCCATTATTCATGCAAGTGACGGTACATCCAATTGTTTACAATATGTTCAATAATGTCCACTTCAGGACAAGACAACCTTAGTTCACTCTGGCTTTGGCACCTATTGTGTTGATTTCACACTGAGGATTAATCAGGATCAAAACTGGTCGCATTAGCACATGAATTATTAAATCCTGCACAGATTGTGATGTAGTCAGAATGTATTGGTTTCATTCGTTAAGACCAACATAAGCTCTGTAAGTCGTCATCCTAATGCATGACGGACACAAGCAGCGTTATTCACGCACTACGTCATGCTCAATTTCAAACAAATCTTCATCATCCAAAACTAAAGATTCTCTGAAAGCTCTTATGAGTCTTTTTGAATCCAAGAGGACTTGAGCTGTGAGCTCTCCAGATGTATCTCTATCAGATTTGGATGAACCCAAATTGTCACCCAATGATTTTATCAAGCGGGATACTGTAAGGCAGGGGTGTCAAACTCAAATACGGAGTGGGCCAAAATTTAAAACTGAACAAAGCCGCAGGCCGAGGTTGAACAACTTAACCCTTTAATAAGAACCCAAACAGGTTTTGCATTGAATATTGACCAAGCAAGGCTTATATAACTTTATAGTGACATGCAAAATCCAGTTTCAAATAATAATAATTAAAAGATATCAATGGCATATCAAATAAAACAAAAACACAAATTGAATGCCTTTTTTCAGCGGTGGGTTTGAGTTGGGTTTGGTGGTAGCGGAGGGTGTATATTGTAGTGTCCCGGAAGAGTTAGTGATGCAAGGGCTTCTGGGTATTTGTCCAGTTGTGTTTATGTTGTGTTACGGTGCAGATGTTCTCCCAAAATGTGTTTGTCATTTTTGTTTGCTGTGGGTTCACAGTGTGGCGCATATTTGTAACAGTGTTAACCTTCTTTATACGGCCACCCTCAGTGTGACCTGTATGGCTGTTGACCAAGTATGCCTTGCATACACTTGTGTGTGTGTATTATGTAAGTGGGCCGGCACACTGTTTTTATGGAAGAAAATCGGACGTGGCGACATGTAGAGAACGCCAAAAGCAGTGCTTTTACGGCCCGCCCCCAATATTATTGTCCGGGTGGAAATCGGGAGAAATTCGGGAGGGGCACTGAACTTCGGGAGTCTCCCGGGAAAATTGAGAGGGTTGATGAGTATGAGTATTAGCGGTGAATGTGGTGTTACAGCGGCGGGCCAGCTCTAATGTTAATTTGATATTGCCTCAAGGGCCAAATTTGGCCGGCGGGCCAGAGTTTGACACCCATGCTCTAAGGGCTGAATAAGGTGCGGCCAGGCTGAAGTATTGAAAATGCGGTAGTAATCATCTGTGTGGAACCAAATATTAGAACTGCGGATTGAAAATCCACAAATTGATCATACAAGTGAAGAAGTTTCTGCATAAATGATCATGCTTCTCTGCGTTTTACTTACCGGACAGACAGACAGAACACCAACTCTACAAAAAACTTTGTATGCGTCTGTAATTTCAAGTTTCTCCTTCATTTCACGAAAAGATTTGCGGTAATCCCCGAAACGAGAAATGCTGAGCAAGGGGTCGGAGTTCGACACTTAATAGCTCAACATGATTGGCCGGGCTGTCAGCGCCATTGGAGACATGCTCTCATTCTGCATGCGGCCTGGCCTGTCTGTGAGACTGATTTTTATGAATGTAGGTTTTTTAATATGCACGCATGCACGCGCACACACAAGTAAATACGCACACAAAAGCAGATTACTCACCTCTTAAAAGAGCCCATTTGCAGAAGTTTACTCATTACAGCTCCCTCGGCTTCACCAAAAAAATTCCCCGTCTGAGAACGAATGAAAAGACTTATGACAGTGAAATGAAAACTGAACGCTAGACTCTCTGAAAGATTGACACATGCCACAATCCTTCTTGACATACTAATTTTTGGGTTATCCACTTGGGGGCAGAATTGGTATGTTGATACGGTATTACTGGGTATTACTGTACGGCTGAGGTTCTAAACTCATCTCATCTTGCCACCCATATTTTCTCATGGTTATTAAGTCGCAGTTCACCAAGCAATTGTGTTTGTCTTAATTCTTAGTATTCAAAAACACATGCAATCATTTCAAACAATTGTAGAAAATGATATGCGCAAAATGTAGTTTAGAGCAGAAGAGAAACTCAATAATGTCATGTATAAGAAATCAGTAAAACAAAATAATAGATTGCTGTATTTTTCAGACTATAAGTCGCAATTTTTTTTATAGTTTGGCCGGGGGTGCGACTTATACACTGGAGCGACTTATGTGTGAAATTATTAACACATTACCGTAAAATATCAAATAATATTATTTAGCTCATTCACGTAAGAGACTAGACGTATAAGATTTCATCGGATTTAGCGATTAGGAGTGAAAGATTGTTTGGTAAACGTATATGTAAACGCATGTTCTATATGTTATAGTCATTAGAATGACTCTTACCATAATATGTTACGTTAACATACCAGGCACTTTCTCAGTTGGTTATTTATGCATCATATAAAGCCTGTTGTTGACTATTTTTTATTTATCTGAAATTGCCTTTCAAATGTCTATTCTTGGTGTTGGATTTATCAATAAATTTCCCCCAAAAATGCGACTTATACTCCAGTGCGACCTATATATGTTTTTTTGCTTCTTTATTATGCATTTTCGGCAGGTGCGACTTATACTCCGAAAAATACGGCATTTATACTTTCATAAACAGTGGGAGAAGATGGCTTTCCAGAGAGGTCCATGACCCCCTTTTGGGACCCAACCCAGTCACATCTGTACCTTGAACATACTGCAGAATTGCAGTTTTCTAATTATTGGTTAAAAATAATACTGGGATTATTTCCTTATTACTAAAAATATTTCTAAAAAAATATGGTAATTTCTCAACATGTAATAAACATATTTCAATGTATATATGCCTTTTCACCATTTTATTTGGTTGCTATTTCTGTAGTCTGAGAACATATGATGACTATTCCAGAAATCTTGTGCTAAAAACATGGCAACATTTTTTTCATCTACTGTATGTAGTGTATTTGTGTATGAAGGTTTAGTTTGTAAAACTCTGGGGCAAACAAAAACAATTATTACTCAATACTATGATATTAAATATTTAGGGGTGGATTTACTAAGATCCTAATATCACAGGCTAAACCAGGGGTCACCAACGCGGTGCCCGCGGGCACCAAGTAGCCCGTAAGGACCAGATGAGTCGCCCGCTGGTCTGTTCTAAAAATAGCTCAAATAGCAGCACTTACCAGTGAGCTGCCTCTATTTTTAATTCTAAGAGAGACAAAACTCAAATAGAATTTGAAAATCCAAGAAAATATTTTAAAGACTTGGTCTTCACTTGTTTAAATAAATTAATTTATTTTTTTGACTTTGCTTCTTATAACTTTCAGAAAGACAATTTTAGGGAAAAAATACAACCTTAAAAATCATTTTATGATTTTTTTAACCCATATACCTTTTTACCTTTTAAATTCCTTCCTCTTCTTTCCTCACAATTTAAATCAATGTTCAAGTATTTTTTATTTTATTTTATTATAAAGAATAATAAATACATTTTATTTAATTCTTCATTTTAGCTTCTGTTTTTTCGACGAAGAATATTTGGGAAATATTTCTTCAAACTTATTATGATTAAAATTCAAAAAAATTATTCTGGCAAATCTAGAAAATCTGTAGAATCAAATTTAAATCTTATTTCAAAAGTGGATTTTAACCTCTTTAAAACATGTCATCAAAATTCTAAAATGAATCTTAATCAAGAAAAATTACTAATGATGTTCCATAAATTCTATTTTTTCCAAAAAGATTCGAATTAGTTAGTTTTTCTCTTCATTTTTTTTCGGTTGAATTTTGAATTTTAAAGAGTCGAAATTGAAGATAAACTGTTTAAAAATTTAAGTTTCATGTTTTGTGTGTTTTCTCCTCTTATAAACCATTCAATTAAGGGGTTTTTTCATCATTTATTCTCTACAAAAAACCTTCCGTAAAAGGAAAAAAAAATGTACGACGGAATGACAGACAGAAACACCCATTTCATATATATATATATATATATATATATATATATATATATATATATATATATATATATATATATATATATATATATATATATATATTTATTAAAGGTAAATTGAGCAAATTGGCTATTTCTGGTAATTTATTTAAGTGTGTATCAAACTGGTAGCCCTTCGCATTAATCAGTAACCAAGAAGTAGCTCTTGGTTTCAAAAAAGGTTGGTGACCCCTGCGCTAAACAATGTGTTCAATCTACTGGTTGTTTCCGTGTGCCCAAATAGGGAACTGAAGGGGGAGGAAGATAAAGAAAAAAAAGATAGTGCGAGACGTGTGGAGCATTGCTGTGCTGTGTGTGTGTGTGTGAAACGAAGTGGAAGTACTTCTAGCAAGGAAGACAAAACTATCCTCTAAACAAAGCAACTGTAACCCGCCTTTAACCCACAGCTGTCAAAGTGTGTGGAAGACCAAATAATAGGGTTACAAATTCATAATTTCAGAACTTTTTTTAAAACAGGATGTATGTTAATATATATTACAAATGAAAACATTAACAACATAAAAAAGAAATTGCCAGCAGTCACACTGAAACGCATCAATTCAATTTGTGGTAATCAAAGCTCTGTATGAGTGCAACCTACACTCATGTGCGCGCGATACTACTACTACTACGGGGTAGTAATGGACATTCAACAAAGTGACAATCACTAACAATAATAATACTACAATATTCTGTTTTGTGGACAAAGAGAGACATGGCCATTGACGCGTTTAATCACTTTTTAAAAAGGGGCTGTTTTCAATATTTATATAGATGCCAAGAGGGCGCTAACTTTCCAATGTATCCATTTCCATCCATTTTCTACCGCTTATTCCCTTTTGGAGTCGCGGGGGGCGCTGGTCCCTATCTTAGCTACAATCGGGCGGAAGGCGGTGTACACCCTGGACAAGTCACCACCTCATCGCAGGGCCAACACAGATAGACGGACAACATTCACACTTACATTCACACACTAGGGACCATTTAGTGTTGCCAATCAACAGGTGCATGTCTTTGGAAGTGGGAGGAAGCAGGAGTACCCGGAGGGAACCCACACATTCACGGAGAGGACATGCAAACTCCACACAGAAAGATCCCCAGCCTGGGATTGAACCCAGGACTGCAGGACCTTCGTATTGTGAGATAGACGCACTAACCCCTCTTCCACCGTGAAGCCGCTAATTTTCCAATGTATTGTACACAATATATCCCACCCTCCGACAGCTTCTCGTATGTAATGACGTAATTACGCATGTACGTAACACATGCACGTGCATTAGCTCTAGGTGTTCTTAGCTAATAATAAGAATTAGGGATAGGGGTCATTGGATGTAAATTATATCTTAACAACAACATAACTGCATGTTAAATGATAAATGGGTTGTACTTTGTATAGCGCTTTTCTACCTTCAAGGTACTCAAAGCGCTTTGACACTACTTCCACATTTACCCATTCACACACACATTCACACACCGATGGAGGGAGCTGCCATGCAAGGCGCTAACCAGTACCCATCCGGAGCAAGGGTGAAGTGTCTTGCTCAAGGACACAACGGACGTGACGAGGTTGGTACTAGGTGGGGATTGAACCAGGGCCCCTCGGGTTGCGCACAGCCACTTTCCCACTGCGCCACGCCGTTCATTGCTATTCTTGCACTGCTTTTGTATATGTGCACACACTCCCTGCGCGTACGTGTTGACGTGAGTGACCGCCATGAACACCAATCCTTTATTCCTTTTATTAACTTTGTAATCCTGAAAATACACACAGATGTGTTCTGTTAAACCACTGGTAGTGACATAAGCTAGCCGGTGGAATTCTTGTTACATTTTTCTAAGTAAAAATTTAACACTGAGGAAGTTTCAAACAGCGCCTTCAAGTAACCCAACATGCAGCTATACAATTATAAAAGGATGTTGCTTAATAGACAATATAAATGATAAATAAATGGGTTGTACTTGTATAGCGCTTTTCTACCTTCAAGGTACTCAAAGCGCTTTGACACTACTTCCACATTTACCCATTCACACACACATTCACACACTGATGGAGGGAGCTGCCATGCAAGGCGCCAACCAGCACCCATCAGGAGCAAGGGTGAAGTGTCTTGCTCAGGACACAACGAACGTGACGAGGATGGTACTAGGTGGGATTTGAACCAGGGACCCTCGGGTCGCGCACGGCCACTCTCCCACTGCGCCACGCCGTCCCAATATATCCCAATATATCTAACTTTTTTTTTTTGACAGGCCATGCAAACACACAGGGCTTCACGGTGGCAGAGGGGTTAGTGCGTCTGTCTCACAATACGAAAGTCCTGAGTAGACCTGGGTTCAATCCCGGGCTTGCATGTTCTTCCCGTGAATGCGTGGGTTCCCTCCGGGTACTCCGGCTTCCTCCCACTTCCAAAAACATGCACCTGTTGATTGGCAACACTAAATGGTTCCTAGTGTGTGAATGTGAGTGTGAATGTTGTTTGTCTATCTGTGTTGGCCCTGTGATGAAATGGCGACCTGTCCAGGGTGTACGACGCCTTCCGCCTGATTGGAGCTGAGATAGGCACCAGCGCCCCCCGCGACTCCAAAGGGAATAAGCGGTATAAAATGGATGGATGGACACACACACAGACACACACCCAAATGGTGGAGGATTCTCTGTCAATTATCAGTCTTTGTAGCTACACTAGTAGTTCAAATCTTCATGCCTGGAAAGCAAACTTAAGACACCAAAACAACTTTCTTCACATCTGTTACATGAAGATCATACATTGATATTCACATTCCCTTTATGTGACTAGCAATGAGATGTAACCTTTGACAAGCATATAACTAGATGCCTCGTCACCTCCAAATTCATATGGGATCTTTTGTAGACGCTTGAGAGTTTGAAACAAGTCTGGGGACGATGCAAAGGAAGGTCATACAGTTAGCACCTAGAACAAATCTGCTAAAAGCTAAAGAAAAAAATTATGTGCACTATATCTAGGTAAGCCTCTAGTGAACTAATAAATAAATCAATGTAATACATGCATGACTAACCAGAGTATAGTCTTCTGCCACCAGAATGAATCCGTTGTTGTCAATGAGGTAACAACTAATATCCTATTGGAAAAAAAGAAAAACAATGATTTAAAATTTGAGCAGAAAAAAAGATGAAGGAAATTAAATGCCAACTGACCTCATCATCACAACTTATGGAACACTTTCCATCAAGGGCGGCACACTGGAAAAGAGGAAGTACTTTTACAGTCTATATAATGTTATGCATGTTTAACTAAGAATATAAAGTTGTGTACCAGGGGCTAACCTTCATTATCTTGTAAACTTGGGGATTTAAATGTACAGTACTGAACAAACACATTAATGAGCCTTTAAACATGAAAGTCTTAAAAGAAAATTACAAACACATTAGTAAACATTCGCAACCAAAGTCTGGCGTACTAAAATGGAAATCAACATACTTTCTTCCATATGACCTTTTCCAAACTCTTACTGTGCTTTGTCTAAATAATGTACAAACTGTTTTCATCACCATTATTTGTGCTTCCAAATAACATTTTGAAGCACTGCCACCGGGCCTTCTGAAATTACTATAATACACAAACTGCACTGATAATGCTTTCAATGGAATGTTTCCAGCAGATGTTGTTTATAAACCTGCTGTGATTCCCAAATAGTTTATGCCTATTACAGACACGAATTAGGCCCAAGATAATTTTAACTAAACTGTATATTGGAATTAACTGCTAAAGATTGCATGTCATTGCCAAAGGTTTAAGCACATCTGCAGGATTCATGGTTTGTGGCGAAAATTACTGTGTACCTTAGGTATACAGTATATTTGTGTGTGTGTGTGTGTGTGTGTGTGAGTGTGTATGTGTGTGTTTGTGCATACCTGTCTGCTGGCTGTCCAAAATTTTCTCTGAAAGAAGTCTAGTTTCATTTGGATTCCCACAGCTGAAAAATAGGAAACATAACTACTATTATGTGATACCAGAATTCCATCTAAAAAAAGCCTACAAACAATTATATTGCTGCAAAGCATTCGATAAAACAAAATGGTGATATGACCCGTTATCTAAATCACATCATCTATAACTACCGTATTTTTCAGAATATATGTTGCTCCGGAGTATAAGTCGCACCTGCCGAAAATGCACAATAAAGAAGGAAAAAAACATATATAAGTCACTAAGTCGCATTTTTGGGGGAAATTTATTTGATAAAACCCAACACCAACAATAGACATTTGAAAGGCAATTTAAAATACATAAAGAATAGTGAACAACAGGCTGAATAAGTGTACGTTATATGATGCATAAATAACCAACAGAGAAAGTGCCTGGTATGTTAACGTAACATATTATAGTAAGAGTCATTCAAATAACTATAACATATAGAACATGCTATACGTTTACCAAACAATCTGTCACTCCTAATTGCTAAATTCAATGAAATCTTATACTTTTAGTCTCTTACGTGAACGAGCTAAATAATATTATTTGATATATTACGGTAATGTGTTAGTAATTTCACACATAAGTCGCTCCTGAGTACAAGTCACACCCCCGGCCAAACTATGAAAAAAACTGCAACTTATGGTCCAAAAAATACGGTATGTAACCAAACATCAATCCTTCTCAAATAGTGGGGCAAGTGTGATGCCGGTGGGGGGGTAGTAGGGGAACATGTGACCCTGAGGAACATGCTTTATCAATATCAGTAACATGCTTCAAACCGCGCTTTGAAACGCTCTGCACTGCAAAACATGCTTATTGTAGCCATTCAAACTGATTTTCTCATTGTGATAAGAAAATAAATAGCACACATTTTTTTTTTATACATTTTTGATATGTCGGTTGAAGTGTTGCTCATCACTTATAATGTACCGTATTTTTCGGAGCATACAGATAACTAGCACTGCTGGTCTATTCAGGTCTATTTTCACACAAAAGATTATAAGGCGAATTAGAAGGGTCAAATTATGCTTTTTTTCTTTTTTCATTGAAAACACTTCCTTGTGGTCTACATAACATGTAATTTATTTATTTTTTGGTCAAAATGTTGCATAGATTATGTCATTTTACAGACCTTAAGTTGCTTTCTGACAGTCGCTTCAGGTTGCGCCGTTTTGTGGCCGGTCCTTTTTACGTGGCTTAACTTTGACAGCGTCTTCTCCCAGTCACTTTTGTAGCGGTGTAGCGTGCAAGGACGGGAGTTGAAGAAGTGTCATAAGATAGAGCTAACTGTTTTAATGACAATCAGACTTTACTTAAATCAATAATGGAGTAACATCTCCTCATCCGTGGCTCACTAGTGCAACAACGCCGGAAATGTGTCCTGTGAAAAACCATTCGACAGGAACTCTCGAATAACTAAAGTTCCGTGGGTGAATAATGTAAACTAGCTACACCTATAGTTTTTAGTGCTTCCATAGCGAGTCTACTGAAAGATATAAGTTAGAACTTTATGCTACTTTATATTAGAAATGGCAACAGCGGATGATGAAAGCCCCATAACAAGAAGATAGAGAAAAATAAGAAGCTTATCGATTACGGTGTCACCACGGACTACAATTACGCATGCACAAACATTTTCGAGATTTATGTAGATCTCAAATACACATCAGCAGGTACCAGAAGGTAAGAAAAGTTGGTTTTACAAAATATTGCAAAACAAAACGCCAGATAATATGTCTACTATTACGTAAGTACCATTTTTGGCCCTGATACACGTGCTATAATAATAACTGTATGTTGAAGCACAGTACGCTTGACTACGGTAGCTGCAGTACCGAAAATCCATCAAGTGGTGCGGCTTTATAGCTTACCAAAGTCGTACTAAAACATTTTGACACCGTGTGTAATGTTATACTGTTTTAATGAAATATCAATATTTTGGGGTTGTTTACTGACTTCATCTTGCAGCCCATACATATCTTATATGTGTGATTGCCATCTGCTTGTCACACTTATCACTACCATGTACCAAATAAAATAGCTTCGAGGTCGGTAAGCAGAACCACAATAATTCCGTACATTAGGCGCACCGGGTTATAAGGCGCACTGTCGATTTTTGAGAAAATGAAAGGATTCTAAGTCCGAAAAATATTATTTATTGAGTTTATGTAATAAATGGTAAATGGTTATACTTGTATAGTGCTGTTCTGCCACTATTTCCACATTCACCCATTCACACACACCTACAGACACACATTCACACACTGATGGCGGGAACTGCCATGCAAAGCGCTAACCAGATCAGATCAGGTCAGAGATACTTTATTAATCCTCGAGGGGAAATTTATTTTTTCAGCACAATCCTGTTCAAGATCAGACAAAAAATACAGGGGGACAAAACAGGATCGCTGACGGGTCTGCCAACTTCTGGCGTCCCTTACAAAAAAGAAGAGGAACAGAAAAACAATGTATGTGTGGGGAGGAGGGGGAGGGGGAGGGGGGCATAAAACATCGGTCTAAGCCTGGGCCCCTGGAGAGGGCGTCTAGACTGAGGCCAAGGAAAAAAAACAACTAGCCATGACGCGCATCCCTCTTAGATGTGTGTAAGAGGAAAACATCACACATCAAATAACACAAAGGACATTAAAGACATTAAAAGAGCAGAGCTGATGCACCCAGCCACTTCTACATACAGCTATGAATAAAAAATAAAAGAAACATATAGACTGTAGTGGCCTCTGCGGTGTTCCATGCCACCGTCTGCTGGGGTGGAGGGAGCATGGTCAGAGACAGGAGCAGACCCAACAAAGCAAGAGCTGACTCCACTCTCGGCCGCCAAAGAACTCAGCCAGTGTCCAGTCCGCATGGATGAGCGAGGATGCGTTTAAGGAGACTGAGGTGTCCGATATCTGCTCATTCAGCCAAGACACTGTGAAGCTTGTCCGTCCTGGCGCTCAGTACTAGCTCTGCAGTCCTGTCTCTTCATCTGCATCTCCTCCGGTCTCTCCAAAAGGACTTTGGTATGGTAGAGACCCAGCAGCTGGTCTCCATGGCCAAAAGGCTCCCGGGAGGCAGATCCAGAAGTCCACAAAAAAAGCACCGCAGAAGTCACAAAAGTTCCACCCCTTGTCACACAGTCGAAAAGGGTCCCCAATTAAAAGGCAAACAAATACAAATATAATAACACATGAAAACAAGAGGGCAACACAAATGGAGGACACAAGAGCGCAGAACTCCTGCCAACAGCAGCCACTACAGTGGCGCCATCTTGGAGCACACGACCCATCACGAGCAAGGGAGAAGTGTCTTGTAGCATCCCGGAAGAGTTAGTGCTGTAAAGGGTTCTGGGTATTTGTTCTGTTGTGTTTATGTTGTGTTACGGTCCGGATGTTCTCTCGAAATGTGTTTGTCATTCTTGTTTGGTGTGGATTCACAGTGTGGCGCATATTTGTAACAGTGTTAAAGTTGTTTAGACGGCTACCCTCAGTGTGACCTGCATGGATGTTGACCAAGTATGTGTTGCATTCACTTGTGTATGTGAAAAGCCGTAGATATTATGTGACTGGGCCGGCACGCTAAGGCAGTGACTTTAAGGTTTATTGGCACTCTGTACTTCTCTCGATGTCCGTGTACACAGTGGCGTTTTAAAAACTCAAAAATGTTCCTTTTGACACCGATACCGATAATTTGGAAACCGATACAGATAATGTCCAATATTACATTTTAAAGCATTTATCGGCCGATCATGTCGGCAATCCGATATTATCGGACGTATCTAATTTTGTGTATTAAGGATAGTATCACGTAGAGTGGTAAACTTGGTAAAACACAGTATTTGGAAAAACATATCAGGTATGTACTTTGTGTGATTGTTAAGGTCAGTGGTGTGCTGCTGTGGCCTGTTTTAGCTGCCCCCCAGAGGAACAGGTGCAGATTATCGCGTCATAGTTTTGCCCGATCCTTTTAGCAGCCCAACGATTCTACACCCACTTGTAAAACCACAAAGGAAAGGCTAATTCAAGATGCCTGGCAATGGAAAGAGCTTCCTAGATCATGACGCTAAAACAGATGTATGATTGTTTTACCCTTCGAAGACAGTAAACAGAAATAGTTGTGAGAAATGGAATGATGAGAAACAGTCAGGTCTCAAGCAAAAATGTAAGGAAATCTGTCAAAGTGCATAACAGGTAAAAAGAAGAAGTCACATTGCCTTCTCACTCGAGAACTTAAGAGTATTAAGACAAATCCCTAAATCTGTCATACTTACTAGAGGAGGTCTCAGTGTTGTATGGGTAGAATACATTTTTTCCCAAGTATAATTTAAAAACGTGGGGGGGTGTACAGAATTTATGTGCTGAGCTGGGTTTATAAATCCATAGATGAAATGTCATAACATCCACTCAAAATCCACTTATCGCCAATATTCCATCAACACAATCCCAGGCAGGAAGCGATGACAACCGGCTCAAAGACCACAATTAATTAGAATTCTACTTAGGATTGAAAAAGCCAAAAGACAATTCTTACCACAATTGGTGCAAACTCACCTTAAGTACTAGCTATTTTTTTCCCCACAACCGCACACTTATGAAGGCATTTGAACATAGAGTTGAGCGACTCACCACCGACAATTCCGACTGTCTATACTGCTTGGAACAGCATATTCCAGGACACGCAGAGGAGCTGACAATACACCTTTATTAAAGGATCACTTTAGTAACCAGCAAAATAATTCCTCTCCACATCAATAAAGCACTCTGATGGCCTACAGTAAAACCGGAGGATGTGAAGGAACTCCAGGACTACAGTCTATATCTAAGAAGCTGCTGTAATGCAATAGAGGACGTACCATTACGATCCGACATGGTGTGACGTTTGCGCTTCCAAAGATACGAAGAACAGCAGGTCGCTTGCAGGTTAGATAATGATTTAATTCCAAAACGCAAGGCAAAATACAAAACTGGAATGAACCTTGAGGGTTGCTCGAGGCTTACTTAATTTAATAAGACAAATTATATGTGAATAAAGTAAACCGTCAACATGCTCGTAGAATGTACTGAAATCCCCCACCCCCCACCTCCTTAAGAGACAGATTCCAGACGTCCCTAAAAAAACAAGTCCATAGTCACCGGAGAAATTGGAGGCGGGGCGGCAGACCCTGTGTTACCGATGCCACCGGGAACCAGTCAGGTGGCGGCGGCGAGTAAAAATCCTGTGAAATTGACGAGGAAGAGCATGATAGGTGTGCAATCACAGTCCTAGCGTTAGCGGAGATCCACACTCAAGCCCTTAATGTCGCTACCGCGGTGGTCATCCTTGTATTGGCCACATTTGTGTCTGACGAGGAAGCGGACATGGGCAAGAATAATTTCTCAGCAGCCATTGTGGTCCATGCCCAAGTCCTGGGATTTGCCGCCGATGGCACGGAGGGCCTCCATGGACTGGCCGATTTGGCAGGCCCCGAGCGCCCGATGGACGCCTCCACGGTAGGCGAGCAGGGCTAGAGGCTGAGCTGGTGGTGTCAGACCCACTGGAGAAAAGGATGATAGTATTGGACCTACTTGAAACGGGGATGGTGGCGTCTGCGGACCCACTTGAGATGAGAATGGTGGTGTCTGCAGACCCACTTGAGACGAGGATGGTGGCATCTGCGAACCCACTCTAGACGAGGATGGTGCCGTTTGCAGATCCACTTAAGACGAGGATAGGGGTGTCTGCAGGCCCACTTGAGTAGCTGTTGGTGTCTCTAGGCCCAATGGAATAGCTGGTGGCGTCTGCAGAGCTGGAACAGCAGGCGGTTTGGACGGACGTAGGATTGTCGGCGGGAGCCGTGCAGGAGGTGGCAGCTTGGCTGGTCGTAGGACTGGTGGCAGAGGCCATGCAAGAGGTGGCAGCTTGGCTTGAGCAGGCGTCGAAGCTGGAGCAAGCTTGAGTTGGACAGGCCTTGATGATGGAGCAAGCTTGGCTTGGGCAGGATTTGAAGCTGGGGTGAACTTGGCTGCTGGTACTGTGGACACAAGTAGCTGATCCTCCGTTTCCAGCACAGATTCAACACCTTCCGGTACCACTCGTCCATCCACACTGCATTGTACATCTCTGGAGGGTCCCCAGTAGATTGCGGTACTGGAGCAGAAAGCAAAGCTGAAGCTTGAGTCGATAGCACCCCCGGTGGTGGAGGGACAGACGGCGACCTCAGTGGAAGGGACTGTGTATCCCCAGCTTCACGGGTACCAGCACTTTCTCCCCCATCAGGGAGAGGATTCAAGATACAGTCAGTAGTTGGAGGGAGGAATGTTTGACTGGGGAACAGGAAGTGCAGGATCTTGAGTCTCGCAAATCTGGGTGGGTTAAGTGGGCGCAGCCTGAGCCTTGAAAGGCAGAACTTGAGCCTAGACGTGGATTGTTTGGCATTATATTGAATGGGCTTACCAAACTCCACTTCGTGTGTACGGGAACGCTGCAGAGGCTCCCTCTGGCAGGGTGAAGGAAACTGTGCAGTCTGCGTGTCTGGGTGGCATGCCGAAGCCCCTCCTCCTGCGTCGACGCGCGCCAAAAGGCGGCGTAGCTAAATTGTCACCAGCCCAAACAGAGTCAAATGGTACCAGATCGCCATCTGGCCCCCACATCAACTGCTCATTCTGAATATAGAAGACTCTCCGTCTCCATTGCCTTTAACACCCGCCATGTCCATACCTCCATTTCCATGGTGAAGTCCTCCTCGGAAACCCTTTGCTTTTCTGGTGGGTTTCTCCTGTTACAATCCGACATGGTGTGATTTTTGCGCTTCTAAAGATGCGGAGGACAGCATGTCGCTTGTAGATAAATAATTATTGAATTCCAAGACACAAGGCAAAATACAAAACTTAGGTATAATCCTGGCATGGAATGAACCTCAACGGTTGCTTGAGGACTACTTATATAGTAAGACAAATTACATGCGACCAAGGTTAACAGCCAAAATGCTCGTACGTAGGGATATAACAAGAAAGTAAACAAAATGAGCCAAATAGTGCTAGAACTAAAGCTCAACTTAAATTATCTTTAATTTACCGTATATTTTGGACCACAGGGCGTATTAAAGGGGACATATTATGATTTTTTTCAAAATTTGAAACACTATCTAGTGGTTTACATAACATGTAATGGTGGTTCTTTGGTCAAAATGTTGCGTAGATTATGTTGTACAGACCATCTTCAAGTTTCTGACAGTCGCTTCAGGATGCGCCGTTTTGTGGGCGGTCCTATTTACGTGGCTCACCTTCGACAGCGCCTTCTCCCCGGCATCTTTGTTGTAGCAGGACTCAAAGAAATGTCAAAGATGGAGCTCACCGTTTCAATGACATTCAGACTTTACTTAAATCAACAATGGAGCAGCATCTCCTCCTCATCCATGGCTCACTAGTGCAACGACAAAGCCGGAAAAGTGTCTTGTGAAAAAACGTCCAACCGGAACTCTCTAATAACTAAAGTTCTGTGGGTGAATTATGTAAACCCACTACACTGGTAGCTTTTGTCTACTGACAGATATAAGTTACAATGTTATGCTACTTTTTATTAGAAATGGCAAAAGCGGAGGATGAATGCCCAACAACAAGAATATACGTTTGTAGATGAAAAGAAGAAGCTTATCGACGATGGTGTCCCCACGGACTACAATGGCGGAGACGCGCAAATTTTGTAGACTTATGCAGATCCCAAATACACATCAGCAGGTACCAGAAGGAGAGAAATGTTTGTTTTGCATTATATTGCGGAACAAAACAGTAGATAATATGTCTGATAATAGGTGCCACTTTGCGGTCCTTATACACGCACCGTAAAAATAACTGTAAGTTAAATCACAGTACACCTGACAATGGTAGCCGTAATGCTCCGACAATCCATCAAGGGGTGCGGCTTCATAGCTTACCAAAGTTTTACTGAAATATTTTGACATATTTTTGAGCGGCGTGTGTAATGTTCTATATTCCCAATGGAACATTTAAAGTTTTGGTGTTCTTTAATGGCTTCATATACAAAATAAAATTGCTTTGAAATCGGTAAGCACAACCAGAATAAATTCCGTACATTAGGAACATCGGGTTATAAGGCGCACTGTCGATTTTTTGAAAAAAGTACGATATATATTTTCATGCAGTTTAACATTTCTTTTCTTTCACTAAATGATCAATTATCACTTGCAACATTTAATAAAATTTTTAAGAAATTCCCATCACATGTATCAAATGAATAGAAAAGTGTGTAAAAGAGGATGATAAGTACATTCCCAATGGAACATTTGAAGTTTTGGTGTTCTTTAATGGCTTCATATACCAAATGAAATTGCTTTGAAATCGGTAAGCACAACAAGAATAATTCCATACATTAGGAACACTGGGTTAGAAGGCGCACTGTCGATTTTTTGAAAAAAGTACGATATATATTTTCATGCAGTTTAACATTTCTTTTCTTTCACTAAATGATCAATTATCACTTGCAACATTTAATAACACTTTTAAGAAATTCCCATCACATGTATCAAATGAAAAGTGTGCAAAAGAGGATGATAAGTATATTCCCAATAGAACATTTGAAGTTTTGGTGTTCTTCACTCGGCGACGGAAAGTTTCTGTGAGTATGGCTTCCTGCGCTTCGTGCACTTTACTCATGGATAGGTTGGCTTTGCTAGAGAGCCGTGTCCGCCAGTTAGAGCAGTGTAATTTCGTAACTTTAGATGTTGCGGACACATCTGCTAGCGTTAGCTGTAGCGAGCTAACTAGCCCAGCTTGTAGCAGCCCTAATCGGCCTACAAGCTACGGTGTACCGGTTGAGACGCATAATAGATTTAGCCCTTTAGCTAGTCCTACACCCCAGTCTACCGGGCACCACACTTTAGTCATAGGGGACTCCATCACCCGAAACATAAAGCTTAGCAAACCAGCCACAATTAAGTGTATTCCCGGGGGCAGAGCACCTGACATTGAAGCTAATCTTAGGGAGCTAACTCGCAACAGGTCTAGTAAACACGTACGGCAGGCTAACCGCACCACTAGTTATGCGAATATAGTAATACACGTTGGCTCCAATGACGTTAGGATGAGACAATCAGAGATTACAAAGAGAAACATAGCCAGGGCTTGTAATCTCGCCAGAAAGATGTCCAGGCATCGAGTAACTGTCTCTGGCCCCCTGCCTGGGAGAGGCAATGATGAGAGATATAGCAGATTAGTCTCTCTTAACAGGTGGCTGGATAGCTTCTGCAGACAACAGGGATTTACGTTTATTGATAATTGGCCCTCTTTCTGGGGCAAACCTGGCTTGCTGAGGAGAGACGGCCTTCACCCTAACCAGGACGGCGCTATCCTCTTGTCTCGGAACATAGACTTCGCATTGAGCCACATTTGACTAACTGCACTAGAGCAAGCCCGGTCACAGGCAATTACAGAGCCTGCTAGCCTGGGTATGGAGTCAGTTAAGTTAGAACTAGCCAGCGCCAGGCTGGATGATCCCTGTACACATAGCAATTTTCGTAGAATAATACACAACTCACAAAATGTTTTTTCTACTGTGTCTATGACTACGTCAGAGTTAGACATGCGCTCTACTGAGGTGGCAAATTATGATGCGTTCAGTTTATCGCAGCGCCAAGTAGACAATCTGAAAATTCCCGTCATATCAATTCCTAGATATGGTCGTAATTATTTTAAGTACACTGCGCATAATAAACGTAACATTATTAATATTGCTACGACGGATAATTTCATCAACAACTCCTTAAAACAGCCCACTACCTATAATATGGGCTTTCTAAACATCAGATCTTTGTCTCCCAAAACGTTATTAGTCAATGAGGTCATTAGAGACAACAACCTTAACGTCATCGGTCTTAGCGAAACCTGGCTTAAACCAGACGACTTTTTTGCGATAAATGAGGCATCCCCTCCTAACTATACGAATGCGCATATTGCCCGTCACCTCAAAAGGGGAGGGGGTGTCGCACTAATATACAACGAAAACTTTAACTTTAGTCCTAACTTAAATAATAAATATAAATCGTTTGAGGTGCTTTCTATGAAGTCTGCCACACCTCTGCCTCTGTGCCTGGCCGTTATCTACCGCCCCCCAGGGCCCTATTCGGACTTTATTAGTGAATTCTCAGAGTTTGTTGCTGATCTAGTGACGCACGCCGATAATATAATTATAATGGGGGACTTTAATATCCATATGAATACCCCATTGGACCCACCGTGCGTGGCGCTCCAGACTATAATTGATAGCTGTGGTCTTACACAAATAATAAATGAACCGACGCATCGCAGCGGCAATACGATAGACCTAGTGCTTGTCAGAGGTATCACCGTCTCCAAAGTTATGATACTCCCGTATACTAAAGTAATGTCCGATCATTACCTTATAAAATTCGAAGTTCAGACTCATGTTCGGCAAGCTAATAAGAATAATAACTGCTATAGCAGCCGCAACATTAATGCTGCCACAACGACGACTCTTGCGGACCTACTGCCCTCGGTAATGGCACCGTTCCCAAAGTATGTGGGCTCTATTGATAACCTCACTAACAACTTTAACAACGCCCTGCGCGAAACCATTGATAGTATAGCACCGCTGAAGTTAAAAAAGGCTCCAAAAAGGCGTACGCCATGGTTTACTGAAGAAACTAGAGCTCAGAAATTATTATGTAGAAAGCTGGAACGCAAATGGCGCACGACTAAACTTGAGGTGCACCATCAAGCATGGAGTGATAGTTTAATAACTTATAAACGCATGCTTACCTTAGCTAAAACTAATTATTACTCAAATCTCATCCGCATTAATAAAAACGATCCAAAATTTTTGTTTAGTACTGTAGCATCGCTAACCCAACAAGGGACTCCTTCCAGTAGCTCCACCCATTCGGCAGATGACTTTATGAAGTTCTTTAATAAGAAAATTGAACTTATTAGAAAGGAGATTAAAGACAATGCGTCCCAGCTACAACGGGGTTATAGTAACACAGATACGATTGTATATACGGCGGATACTGCAAATATCCAAAATAGTTTCTCTCGTTTTGATGAAATAACATTAGAAGGATTGTTACAACGTGTAAATGGAATAAAACAAACAACATGTTTACTTGACCCACTTCCTGGGAAACTTATCAAGGAGCTTTTTGTATTATTAGGTCCATCAGTGCTAAATATTATAAACTTATCACTTTCCTCGGGCACTGTTCCCGTTGCATTCAAAAAAGCGGTTATTCATCCTCTCCTTAAAAGACCTAACCTCGATCCTGACCTCATGGTAAACTACCGACCGGTGTCTCACCTTCCCTTTATTTCGAAAATCCTCGAAAAAATTGTTGCGGAGCAGCTAAATGAGCACTTAGCGTTTAACAATCTATGTGAAACCTTTCAATCCGGTTTCAGGGCAAATCACTCGACTGAGACAGCCCTCGCAAAATTGACTAATGATCTATTGCTAACGATGGACTCTGATGCGTCATCTATGTTGCTGCTCCTCGATCTTAGCGCTGCTTTCGATACCGTCGATCATAATATTTTATTAGAGCGTATCAAAATACGAATTGGTATGTCGGACTCAGCCCTGTCATGGTTTAACTCTTATCTTACTGATAGGATGCAGTGCGTCTCCTATAACAGTGTGACCTCGGACTATGTTAAGGTAACGTGTGGAGTTCCCCAGGGTTCGGTCCTTGGCCCTGTACTCTTCAGCATCTACATGCTGCCGCTAGGTGACGTCATACGCAAATACGGTATTAGCTTTCACTGTTATGCTGATGACACCCAACTTTACATGCCCCTAAAGCTGACCAACATGCCGGACTGTAGTCAGTTGGAAGCGTGTCTTAATGAAATTAAACAATGGATGTCCGCTAACTTTTTGCAACTTAATGCAAAAAAAACGGAAATGCTGATTATCGGTCCTGCTAGACACCGACCTCTATTTAATAATACAACTTTAACATTTGACAACCAAATAATAAAACAAGGTGACTCTGTAAAAAATCTGGGTATTATCTTCGACCCAACTCTCTCCTTTGAGTCACACATTAAAAGCGTTACTAAAACGGCCTTCTTTCATCTCCGTAATATCGCTAAAATTCGCTCCATTTTGTCCACTAAAGACGCCGAGATCATTATCCATGCGTTTGTTACGTCTCGTCTCGATTACTGTAACGTATTATTTTCGGGTCTCCCCATGTCTAGCATTAAAAGATTACAGTTGGTACAAAATGCGGCTGCTAGACTTTTGACAAGAACAAGAAAGTTTGATCATATTACGCCTGTACTGGCTCACCTGCACTGGCTTCCTGTGCACTTAAGATGTGACTTTAAGGTTTTATTACTTACGTATAAAATACTACACGGTCTAGCTCCAGCCTATCTTGCCGATTGTATTGTACCGTATGTCCCGGCAAGAAATCTGCGTTCAAAAGACTCCGGCTTATTAGTGATTCCTAGAGCTCAAAAAAAGTCTGCGGGCTATAGAGCGTTTTCCGTTCGGGCTCCAGTACTCTGGAATGCCCTCCCGGTAACAGTTCGAGATGCTACCTCAGTAGAAGCATTTAAGTCTCATCTTAAAACTCATTTGTATACTCTAGCCTTTAAATAGACCTCCTTTTTAGACCAGTTGATCTGCCGCTTCTTTTCTTTCTCCTATGTCCCCCCCTCCCTTGTGGAGGGGGTCCGGTCCGATGACCATGGATGAAGTACTGACTGTCCAGAGTCGAGACCCAGGATGGACCGCTCGTCGGGACCCAGGATGGACCGCTCGCCTGTATCGGTTGGGGACATCTCTACGCTGCTGATCCGCTTCAGATGGTTTCCTGTGGACGGGACTCTCGCTGCTGTCTTGGAGCCACTATGGATTGAACTTTCACAGTATCATGTTGGACCCGCTCGACATCCATTGCTTTCGGTCCCCTAGAGGGGGGGGGTTGCCCACATCTGAGGTCCTCTCCAAGGTTTCTCATAGTCAGCATTGTCGCTGGCGTCCCACTGAATGTGAATTCTCCCTGCCCACTGGGTGTGAGTTTTCCTTGCCCTTTTGTGGGTTCTTCCGAGGATGTTGTAGTCGTAATGATTTGTGCAGTCCTTTGAGACATTTGTGATTTGGGGCTATATAAATAAACATTGATTGATTGATTGATTGCTTTAATGGCTTCATATACCAAATGAAATAGCTTTGAAATCGGTAAGCACAACCAGAATAATTCCATACATTAAGAACACCGGGTTATAAGGGGCACTGTCGATTTTTTGAAAAAAGTACGATATATATTTTCATGCAGTTTAACATTTATTTTCTTTCACTAAATGATCAATTATCACTTGCAACATTTAATAACATTTTTAAGAAATTCCCATCACATGTATCAAATGAAAAGTGTGCAAAAGAGGATGATAAGTATATTCCCAATGGAACATTTGAAGTTTTGGTGTTCTTTAATGGCTTCATATACCAAATGAAATTGCTTTGAAATCGGTAAGCACAACCAGAATAATTCCATACATTAGGAACACCGGGTTATAAGGGGCACTGTCGATTTTTTGAAAAAAGTACGATATATATTTTTATGCAGTTTAACATTTCTTTTCTTTCACTAAATGATCAATTATCACTTGCAACATTTAATAACATTTTTAAGAAATTCCCATCACATGTATCAAATGAATAGAAAAGTGTGCAAAAGAGGATGATAAGTATATTCCCAATGGAACATTTGAAGTTTTGGTGTTCTTTAATGGCTTCATATACCAAATAAAATTGCTTTGAAATCGGTAAGCACAACAAGAATAATTCCATACATTAGGAACACCGGGTTAGAAGGCGCACTGTCGATTTTTTGAAAAAAGTACGATATATATTTTCATGCAGTTTAACATTTATTTTCTTTCACTAAATGATCAATTATCACTTGCAACATTTATTAACACTTTTAAGAAATTCCCATCACATGTATCAAATGAAAAGTGTGCAAAAGAGGATGATAAGTATATTCCCAATGGAACATTTGAAATGTTGGTGTTCTTTAATGGCTTCATTTACCAAATAAAATTGTTTTGAAATCGGTAAGCACAACCAGAATAATTCCGTACATTAGGAACACTGTCAATTAGGGGCACTGTCAATTTTTGGAAAAAAGTACGATATATATTTTCATGCAGTTTAACATTTCTTTTCTTTCGCTAAATGATCAATTATCACTTGCAACATTTAATAACATTTTTAAGAAATTCCCATCACATGTATCAAATGAAAAGTGTGCAAAAGAGGATGATAAGTATATTCCCAATGGAACATTTGAAGTTTTGGTGTTCTTTAATGGATTCATATACCAAATAAAATTGCTTTGAAATCGGTAAGCACAACCAAAATAATTCCGTACATTAGGAACACCGGGTTATAAGGCGCACTGTCGATTTTTTGAAAAAAGTACGATATATATTTTCATGCAGTTTAACATTTCTTTTCTTTCACTAAATGATCAATAATCACTTGCAAAATTTAATAACATTTTTAAGAAATTCCCATCACATGTATCAAATGAATAGAAAAGTGTGCAAAAGAATGATAAGTGCCCTATAATAAAAAAAAAGCTGGTCAGATCACTCAGGGAAGTGGCTCCCTGGAAATAGCCACATTTTATAACTGTCTGTATTACTTTATTTACAGTGATTACTGAATCGTAATCATTATCAAATTGTGAGGTGCCCAAAGATTCCAGTTCCTACTGGCAATGGAGAATAAATGAACAATAATAGATGACCAAAAAACAGAATTATTAAAACAGTTCTTACAGGCAGTATAGTTACTGCTCAGAAGGGTTGACACCGCCCCATGTCAATAAATGTAAAATGTAAATGATAGTTTAATATGACAGGGTGAAGGGAAATCATTCAGCCTAAGATAAGGATGTACAAGGGCCTATTTCAAGGACGACATGATCCAAGGTCGTATTATATAAAGTAATCATTAAAAATGATTCACTTGTTAATCTATTCCTGTTTCATCCTTTGGTTCATTTTTTGCCTCTCCTTCAAGTGAGCGAAGAGCTCTAAAGAGCTTAGTGGTCCATCCATTCACATGCAAAAACCATCCAATGTAGATTTACTGCAACAGCTTAATATCCTACTGTGTCTATGTGTGTGCATGCGCATGTGTGCATTCATGCATGCTCTTTTTTTTTTTTTTTGCTACGCTGGGAGCATGTTCTGCCATCCCCTCTGCCCTTGGCTCTTGCACATTAGCATCTGAGCATGGCACCACACTGGGGCATCCAGGATTCATGTTTTAGTTTCTGAAAAGCCAGACCCCAGATCTGGTTTTGTGACGGTAAGCTATCGCCAAATAAATATACACCATAAAAGTCAAAGTGCACGTGAACTCTGAGATTTAAGAAGCACAGCTGTCCACCTAGGAATGAAACACAGTCATGTTTACTGATATTAGGGGCAGGGAGACGGTGCAAGCAGTAGCAGATGTACAATTTAGAGCAGAAAAAAATATGTCAAAGGCAGAGGGAAGAGAAAAAAATATGTTGAAGCATAAAAACGGCATGATGGAAAATAAAAGAGACAGAACAAACAGGCTGCAAGCAAGCGCAAGAGAGCTAGGGAAAGAGCGAGAGAGAGAGAGAGAGAGCTTCAGTGATTCCCACACTGTCTTGCTGGCTGGCACTGAGCGCTGTGTTCTGATCCGGCCCCTCTGATGGGGTTTCATGCTTGTAGGCAGTGTTGGGGACTCTGAGAGCAACGCACTTTTCCGAGCCTCATATTGACTTATTTGAAAATCCTGCTCACTGACCATCTCAGCCCACCAAGATGAGACTCAGGACAACTCATCTTAGACTCAATGATGGCTAATGGATGCTGAAGAAGGGTCAGTCACTCGAACCCAAAAGGGAGATAAAAAAGGACAGCAAACTCAAGTGGTCGAAGGACGCCTTGCAGATATGAGAGGTAGGAGAACTATTCAGGATTATTTTGCTTCAAAGGTATATGAGCATATGAAGGTGGGCTGCTGCATCTCAGCATGCATAAACTATTGTATAATACACCAATGGCGTTGCCTAATTGTAATAATTGCTGAATCATAAGAGCAATAATCATAACATTCAACGGTGTGTTTTGTCTAATGTTGCAATTTCACATCACTCTCAGAGGATCCTTTCACCAAAATGCAATGCATCGGCTAACTTAAAGTGGAAGCCACTAGCTGTGACTTGTGTGTGCCCATCATTGCAAGCCTCTCTGCATGCCTACTGGGGGCTGGAGGGACACACAAACACAGCATCAAAGCACAGAGGCTTTTTTTGACCTCGTTCTAGAGCCACAGCACTCCACTGAGCTGATGCTCTTTGTACGTGTGGCCATGCAAGTGCTCTGTATGTACTGGTAATAATGTGTTCAAGGAAATACACTTAAGAATATACACTACTGTAGCTATAAAAAAAAGTGCTGTAAACTCATCATACAAACATCACACGAAATATTAACCTCAGCAGCCTTCTCAGATATTTAATTGAAAGAAACTACACAATATGATTGGTCAGAAATATTTAAAAACTCAAATTTCAATTCAAAGTGCAAACTTGTGCCAAGTTAGAGTACTATTTAAAACATAACAGGAATTGCAAATGAACAGTTAGTACAACCTCCAGTAAAAGGCATTATATCAATTCATATTATGGCAGTGAGCTTTGAATAAACTCCTGATGGCTAAGTTGAGAGAAGCGCACACAATCCCAGAATTTGATCTCGATGTGCTTGTCAATGTTTTGATTAGTTGTTGGAATGCTTTCTCATCCCAGTTTGATTTTAGTGCTCACATTTTGTAAATAACCTGCCTATAGGCCATTGAACTGGCGGCACCAGAATGACACCAAACCAACCCCTGACAATTTTGCATTTTGTTGCATAGAGAAATTTGAACCGCTGTAAACCCATTGGCAAATCCTTGCATTGACATCTTAACCTTGCCAGCATACTTGGAACACTGGGGTCCAAACTTGTGACTTACATAACCAAGGCGTTGAATTACCAGTAAAATGGAAAAACATGATGCCTCTATATTGAGGCTGTTCTCATATACATGTGATTTATGACACCAAAAAGACTTGCAAAGTTCAGTAAATAGATATGATCAAAATAGTATCAATCTCACTGAGATTCCCAAGCCATTTTGAGAGTTCCTGAGCAAGCCAGTCACATGATCCGTGACGTACAGTTAGGAACCACAGATAACTTCTCCATCAACAACAATGCTAATAAGGCACATTTTGTGAGAGCCACCAACGATTACTTTGGAAAAAAATATGACACCGAACCTTACATTTTTGAGCCTGAACATAAAGAGGATGAGAAATAAGTTTTAGAAGTTTAACTGAAACTTTATAGCATTACCTGCATTGCTCAATGCTTAACATACAATCCAACCATAATAAAACCAACACTTACTGTAGCAATTTCACTCTCACTCGGATTTCGACCGATGGGACGCTCACACAATCCTGTTTAAATGAAGAATCGATCACACAATTTACGGAGGGTTACAAAAAAAAAAGTTACCCAAACTAGTGTCCTTTGTGTCTTTTTCGTTGTCTCGGGTGATGTCAAAGTCAACCAGTCTCGCGGTCGGTCCATGGCTACATTAGTCTACCGCCAGGTGAGAGATGCATGAATTATAGTTTAGAATGAACTTTTAGCAAATTTGAGACGAACAGAAGCAGTTGCCGGCTTTGAGTATCAACAATAGCAGTGTGAGCTAGCATTAGCTCACAGCTATTAATGTGTCACTAGATAGGTTGTCTGCATAGGTGCTTATAATAACAATATTGCTCATATGTGGTTATTTTTAAGGTAATAACATGTAAAATAGATTATTATTGGCTTTTTGTTTTTTTTTAGAATTTATGGGCGCAATAGAGGACCCTTAAGATCTGTTGATTCTATTGTCAGCTTTTTATTTATAATTTTAAATGCATAAAAAAATCGAACATAAGTGTTCTTGTCTCATGTAAATTTTTGCAGTTTTCCAGTATGACTGATCTGTTGGTATGATCAGAGTGTAGGAGCGGTCCTCTTGTGATGTCTTTCGACCACGAATCTACAGAAGTTGCCGGCACCATTCGGAACGGAATATTCTAAATGGCCGACTGAATTTGTGGCATTTTGTGATTTGTAGATGGTACTTTCACATACTTTGTAGATTGTAAGTACAAACAATTGGATACAATTTAATGGATCCAAAGAAACATAATCAGGCATATAAAGTCCACTTGTTTTTCCATTTAAGTACTATAAGTCCTCTCCTTTTTGGCAGCTACACATTTTTTTTGCAATGTGATTCGCTGTTACTTGTTTCCGTCAGATGCAGTCAGTGGTCATTTGATTAACTTTTAACTAGCAGCATTCCTCAATGTTACTTTTTATGTCCCTTTTTTAATCATTTGGGCTATTCAACTGGTGGGCTGCACATTTTTGGCAGGAGATTCTAAAAAAACACTAGAGAGCTGTCACAGACATGATCTTTGACCAGCTTTTTTCGCAGAAGCTCCTTAAAAACAGCAGAGCGCTCCTGTAACTCGGAAAAAAATACATTGACCAAAATCATTTGTCTAATGTAGAGGACGCTAATTCTCCAGAATATACCAAATATGACTAATAGTGAAGGCAGAAGTCTGACTCTCAAGTCCTTAGCTTTCTATAAATGCAGCTCCCAAAACAACGTTGTTGATTATCCTTGTAATAAGGCAATACTTGATACACTGCACCAATGAGTTCAGGATCTGTAAATACACAATTAGCCAGCTACATTCCCAGGCTTGGGCCTTAACTGCATTTCATTTAGCCTCTAGCTAGTCCAGCCAATGCTATAAATACTGCTGTAATGTTACAGGAGGAATGGACTTGTGAAGTCTTCTCAAAGGGAATCAGACACCCAATATCTGCTGTGTATGGATTTGTGTGTGGGCAGAGTGTGGGTGAGGGGTTACATTACGAGGCTTTGACGTCACAGAAGGCGTTTGTCGAAGCAGACTGAAAGGGTAGGCGTGAACATCATATTCTTCTTTATTAGACTCAGTCTTGTGCTATCTTCAACTGTTTAAAAGTAGGCATATATGCATTAATATATGGAAGTCACGACAATACTGTGGATGAGTTTGAAAATTTTACCCGTAAACCCGTCTCATTGGATTATTAAAGACACTCTCTGCTTTAGGATAGTGGCTGATTAGTGAAGGTATGGGAACTCATGCAAAAATGTATTTGTTATCCTCTCTTAAAATTAAAACATCATAAAAAAAAGGAGAACAACGTGAGAGCTCAGCCCTCGCCAAGATTAAACACCTAAATTCTGCAGGTGGTTTTAATATCAGGAATAATTTGTGGATTTGTTTTTAAAAATGGTAAAACTATACACACATGCATATAGATATCTGGATTTGATTTTGGATGTGGACCAACATGGCACAGCCCACCAAATTGTATAAGTTAAGAAAAGTTAAAGGGTACCTATGATAAATGTTGCATTTTCTGACTTATAAGTGTTGCTACTATGTTGGATACTCATGTTAAATGCATGCTTTTTTTTGCAATGCCAAAGCGTCAAATCATAAGGTCCATGCATTTTGGCTTCAGCTTGTATTCGATCAGCAAGTGTGCAGGTCGTTGTGACCGAATGAATTTAAAAATGTTTATGAAGTTTATTTTTGATCGATTTTGGAAAATAAGTAGCGGTGACAAGTGCAATATACATATCTAAACGGTGTACATTTTCAAAAGATACTTTGTAATACTTTTGGAGAAGGTGGGGCGTTGCTTCATTTGGTATCTGGGAACGCCTCCAGATTCAAATATCTTTTGGACAAACTTCAAAAATGGGTGGTAAAATCATATACCAAAGCAAATCCAATACATAATATCTAGAAAAGTGTTTTTCAACCACTGTGCCGCGATACACCAGATACAGTCTGGTGTGCCGTGGGTCGGCATAGCTCGGTTGGTAGAGTGGCCGTGCCAGCAACTTGAGGGTTGCAGGTTCGATTCCCGCTTCCGCCATCCTAGTCACTGCCGTTGTGTCCTTGGGCAAGACACTTTACCCACCTGCTCCCAGTGCCACCCACACCGGTTTAAATGTAACTTAGATATTGGGTTTCACTATGTAAAGCGCTTTGAGTCACTAGAGAAAAGCGCTATGTAAATATAATTCACTTCACTTCATCTAATTTCACCTACTTGGGTTAAAAATATTTTGCAAATTATGTGTTGTTGTTGAGTGTCGGTGCTGTCTAGAGCTCGGCAGAATAACCGTGTAATACTCCATATCAGTAGGTGGCAGCTAGTAGCTAATTGCTTTGTAGATGTCGGAAACAGCAGGAGGCAGTGCGGAAGTAAAAAGGTGTCTAATGCTCAAACCAAAAATAAACAAAAGGTGACTGCCACTAAGAAAAAGGCATTGAAGCGTAGCCTTCTATGCAGAACGAAACTAAAACTGAACTGGCTACAAAATAAACAAAAACAGAATGCTGGACGACAGTAAAGACTTGCTGTGGAGCAAAGACGGCGTCCACACTGTACATCCGAACGTGACATGAAAATCAACAAAGGAGAATAAAAACAACTGAAATGTCCTTGATTGCTAAAACAAAGTAGATGCGGGATATATTGCTTAAAGGAAGACATGAAACTGCTACAGGAAAATACCAAAAAAAGAGAAAAAAAACACCAAAATAGAAGCGCAAGACAAGAACTAAAACACTACACACTGGATAACAGCAATAAAATTAAAATAAGTAACGGCGTGATGTGACAGGTCGTGACAGTACACCTACTTTGAGACAAAAGCTATAGTGATGCATGGTTAGTTATGGTTTAAATTCATATCCAACAATTGCAACAACAACTTTTTACTGTCAACTGAGTTTCGTTTTTTAATGAGTTCTGCTGGTGGTGTGCCTCTGGATTTTTTCAATGCAAAACATGTGCCTCGGCTCAAAAAAGGTTGAAAAACACTGCTCTAGACCACAAGGGATGTTTTGAAAGTAGATTAAAATCATCATAAAACACCTTCAAGTAAATATACACCACATACAGTAAACGAACCAAGACAGATGATATCAATATAATATTACATAATAAACTATCCTGTTTTAACCTATTATTTCTATTTTCCCCACAGCAGTGATACTGGTGTGTTGCCTCCTCTCCCTTCTCTCTCAATCACATGCCTGTCCCAAAGAGTGCAGCTGCAATGCAAACACCAAAGTTGTGGACTGCAGGGGTCGAGGCCTGTATGACATACCTCGACGATTACATCCAGACACCCAAGAGTTATATCTTCAAGACAATCGAATCAGAGGCCTTGGATCGATGGCTTTTCGAGAAATACCGCTTGTTCGCATTCTCGATCTATCAAACAACTCGATAACATCTGTTTCCCCAACTGCTCTTCTGGGGCTCAGAACTCTGCAGCGGCTCAGCCTGGCCTACAACAGCCTGAGAGAGCTTGACAAGCGGTTATTTGGACCCATTCATTCACTTTCACACCTTGATGTTTCACACAACAGGTTAGGCATCACAACTATCTAAATCAGACAACAACGGGATTTTAATGTAATTGTGCTCATTTGATATCATGTTGTTTACCTTGTCCCAGCCTGTGGGGCTTGTCCGGAGCCATGGGTGACAATCTGAGGAACCTGAGCCACCTGGGGCTCGCCCACAACAGGCTAACACGATTAGACCGATCCCTGCTGGAGACCTTGGCCCGCCTGGACAGCCTCACACTACGAAGCAACCCATGGAAGTGTGACTGCCACCTTATAGGCCTCAAACTGTGGCTGGAGACCTACCTCTTCAAAGGTGAGAGCACCGCTTTGACAATAAGCAGAATGTAATCAATGTAATGTAATAAATTCCCAAGTGTTTCATATATTATTAGACATAATGAAACTATTGAAGATTAAAATAATTACTGACTGATTGCACATAATATATGGTTTCATAACCTCATGTAATCCAATCAATACATAGTGTGGATGTGGATTAAGTGTGCATGTGTTTGATGTGCAGTTGAGTAAAGCTATATCAGTTTGGTTCATATAGGACAATACTCACACAGTATTGCATTAAGTGCATTGTATTAAGTACAGTACTGCTTCTATCAACATTACTGGAGCAACCAAAAATGATTCCCGGGTGCGGCCACCGGTGCTGCCCACTGTTCCCCTCACCTCCCAGAGGGTGATTAAGGGTGATGGGTCAAATGCAGAGAATAATTTCCCCATACCTTGTGTGTGTGACAATCATTAGTATTTGAACTTTAAATTAGGGCCTGATCTAATAAAGGTTTGCGTGTACTAAAACCTGATAGCACATGCTAAGCTGATCTACTAAACATGTGCAAAGTGGATTGTGTCTGTTAAGTGAACAGAATAAGGCGTGCAATCCAGTTTGCGTCTCATTCTTCAATAACATGCAAAATATATGCCAATCATCCAAACATTCACAATACTGCGGGGGGAGAAGATGCAAATATAATGATTTAGCACACACAATGTGATTTATCAACACTAGGGGTGTAACGGTACACAAAAATTTCGGTTCGATACGTACCTCGGTTTAGAGGTCACGGTTCGGTTCATTTTCGGTACAGTAAGAAAACAACAAAATATAATTTTTTGGGTTATTTATTTACCAAATTTGTAAACAATGGCTTTATACTTAAGCTGCAATATGTATCGCAATATAGATTTTAGGCCAAATCGCTTATTCATATTGGTACATTCTTTCCTTGCCACACTTTTTGGACCAGTCTACCTCAGGGGTATCAATTGTGCCGCCCGCGGACCAGATAGTTTGCTAAGTATGAAAATTAGCCTGCTGTTCTAAATGATTCCACTAGATTCTTTGCATCTTTGTAGATGATGCTACATATGAACAAAACAAACCACAAGGTAGTACATCAGTTGAGGAACATTTTTAAACTACATAAATACCAAACTGCAATTTGATTTTGATGTGAATGTTGTCTGTCTATCTGTGTTGGCCCTGCGATGTAGGTGGCGACTTGTCCAGGGTGTACCCTGCCTTCCGCCCGATTGTAGCTGAGATAGGCGCCAGCGCCCCCCGCGACCCCGAAAGGGAATAAGCGGTAGAAAATGGATGGCTTTATACTTTTAACATTGGGAACACTATAATAATTCTGCCCACGTTAATCAACATTAAACTGCCTCAAGTTGTTGCTTTGATTAAATAAAATGACAAAACCTTTCTTCTACATATAAAAAGTGCAACATTAAACCGTTTCAAGTCAACTCATCATGCTTAATTTATTACAGAATTTGGGAAGCCTGTAGTTGACTTTTATTATGCACACACACACACACACACACACACACACAGCAAAATGTGCTAACGTTACGCTAAATGCTAATTAGCCTTCACCTCAACCCAGAACTATGAGAGAGCTGAGCTTCAGTTTACGTTTCTAGAAGGTCAACGGGCTCATAGTGATGTTTGTAATAGTTGTGAATGGGAAGTGTTTTTTTTATAATTTGGGGAGTGTACGATGTCAGCTGCTCACCTGCTAAACACATATTTGCTCATCTCGACGCCGGAGCACTAACTCCATGCTTTCTGAATACGCCCTGCTGACTGGCTGTTACATCGCTCTGAATATGCCCTGCTGATTGGCTGTTACATTGCTCTGAATACGCCCTGCTGATTGGCTTTGTATGTAACCAATCAGATGGTTGTGTGGGCGGGACAATGCTGGGTGCTCACTGCTCAGACAGAGGCAGCTGCAGAGCAGCTTGTTAAGACTTTAGTGTACAAACTCGTTCGATACACCTTTGTACCGAACCGAAACCCCCGTACCGAAACGGTTCAATACAAATACACGTACCGTTACACCCCTAATCAAAACATATCACCGTTATGCGAGCATTATTTTGCGTTCTATTGAGAATGAGTCAAAAAGACGTGCAAAGTGACAGTTCCACACAGGGCTACAGGATCAGTGCTTGCGCTGCACATACGGACAATGAACAGATAAGAATACTCCGTCCTGTGTGTGTGTCAACATTTTTAATGGTTAGAAAAAGAAAAGTGAGACATATCTTCTATTTAGCAACATCATTTTATAATTTTTGGGCTGATAGAGGACTACGGGGGCTGATTAAGACAAATTTGATTGACACGTTTTGGTGTTCTTTGATATGGTTTTGTCACGATCTGGCAGCTTTTCTGCCACCTGTCTGCTTTTTTGGGTTGCACTGCCTGTTTTTTGGGTCACGAGGCAGAGCAACCTTTGCGCAGACTTGAACTCCATTTTTTTCCTGACTACTCTCTAGTTCCTTCACTTGAAACCGATACATTCCTGATGGTTCACCCTTCCAGTCGTGTTCATCTCCTCTGCTTTGGCTCCACTCACAATTCTTGTTCGTGTGGCTCTACCCCGGCGTTGCCATGTAGTGTTAACTGTTTCCTTTCCACACCTTTTATGTCTATCATTAGTTATTTCTCCTCACTCCTTTTTGTGTGTGCTTTATTTTATTTTTTTTTCTTTCTATTGGGGTTCTACTCCATTAAAGCTGATCGTGACAGTTTTATAATGTTTTTTGTTTTTTTCACTCAGACTATATATTATTAACATATCTCCTAAATAAAAAAAAAAAAACTATGCATTTTTGCATCCTGCGTCTTTTTTCATCGATGGCGGTGGAAAAAAATGTGGGTTTCATTGTCTGGTGGTGTGGTTCTCCCTTAGGCTTAAGGTGAGAAGCTCTGTCATTCGGGAGGCACTCAAAGCAAAGCTGCTGCTCCTCCACATAGAGAGGAGCCAGATGAGGTGGTTTGGGCATCTGGTCAGAGGAGTTTAAGGCACGTTCAACCAGTCGGAGGCAACGGGGAAGTGGGACTAAGTGGCTGGGGAGAGGAAAGTCTAGGCTTCTCGGCTTACGCTGCTGCCCTCGCAACTTGACCTTGGATAAGCGTAAGAAAATAGATGAATGGATGGTTTCAATGTAGATGCACTGCAGGACTGCTTGTAAATGCCCATAAAAAGTAGTATGTGTCTCCTGCTTATATAGCAAAACGCCACAGGTAGGTCATTTAAATAAGGCAGTATGCACAACTTTACAATTGCTTGACCAGTATTAGAAGATCCGATGCAAAATTCCCAGTAATGTTTTTGTTTAATCCTCTCCCCCCTGTCTACTGCAAAGGGTCTCAGCAAGTTGGCTCGACCTCTTTCGGTCCCCTACGCTTTTCTTCACCTCTTGCATGCAGTATCTTCTCGGCCTACATCTTTGTCATTACCCCTCCTCCAGGAAAGCCGTGGCCTATCGCTCCTTTTTTTCCCTTGAGGGTTTCATTCAAGGGCAGCTCTGGTGATGGATGTTGAAGGTTTCCGAAGTGTGTGGCCAATCCATCTCCACTTCCTTCTTCTGATTGTAACTTCGACTAGCTCCTGACCTGTTTTTACGAGCAGTTCCTGGATACTGATATTCTTGGGCCACCAAGTTCCTAAAATGTGTTGTAGTCTTGAGATGATGAAGATCTGGAGTTTTTTCTAATGAATTGTGTCTTGGCCCACCTTTCGCAGCTCTATAGTAAGATGGACTTTACATTGGATTGAATTTGGTTTTGGTGGAGATGTTCCTGGATCTTCAGAATGGTTTTAGCTGGGCAAACACAGCTTTGACCTTCCCTGTGCGTATGTCTTGTTTTCCCCTCCATCATTGCTATGAAAAATTCCAAGCTAGGTAGTCATTCACCATCTCCAGCTTTGTTCCTTTTCAGCACACAGGTTTGGCTTTCCGAGCTGTTTTTTACCAGGTCTTGAGTTGTGCTTGAGTTTACCCGTTTTCTTCCTCATCTGGTTGATGCTATGGCTCAGGTCTTCAGGCATATACATCAATGTTCACTGTATCTCTGTCCTGCCTTCTTTTGTAGTTTCCCTCATTAACCAGTCTAGTGTAGTGATGAAGAGCAGCAGGCTCAGGAGGCAACCCTGTCTTACTCCAGTGGTCATGCTGAAGGGCTCCATCAGATCCCCTTAATTGAAATACCGTGGCATAATGCTCCTCTGGGTGCTCCTCTCAGTTGCCAGCAAGTTGCTCTGCAGAATAATCCTAAACCGTACAGCAAATGCTATGGAGTCTGAACTGAGAGACAACCAACCAAGGGCTCCATCAGATCCCCTTCATTAAAATACCGTGGCATAATGCTCCTCTGGGTGCTCCTCTCAGTTGCCATCAAGTTACTCTGCAGAATAATCCTAAACCGTACAGCAAATGCCATGGAGTCTGAACTGAGAGACAACTAACCAAGCTACCGCCCAGATAGATCGTAACTCTGAGAATCATTGTTGAACAGTCAACAGAATTAAGCTCGCAACTGTATGCTGACTTCATTGACTACGCAAAGGCCTTTCAATCGGTTGACAGGTCCACACTATGGATCATTGTGGCCCGCTATGGAATCCCCACAAAGATCAGGTTGAAGCCTTCTGCACCAACTGTTAAGCTGTGGTAGCCTATGAAGAACATGTACACTAATACTACACACTATTCTATAGTTTGCACACACTGTATATTAGGGGTCGCCAACCTGTCGACCACAATCCTACAAGTGGATCGCGAAAATATTAGAAGAGTAGTCTTTAGAAAGGGTTATATTACAATTTTTTTTCTTACATTTAAAACACTTCCTTGAGGTCTACATAATAAGTAATGGTGGTTCTTTGGTCTAAAATTTTGTATAGATCACGTATTACAGACTAACAAACCACTTCCGGACCTTCTCTTGGAGATGGGCTGTTTTGTGGGCTGTCTTATTTATGTGCCTCTACTTCGACAGCATCTTCTCCCTGCCAGGCATGGTATAGCTTTTAGCGCTTCTATATTGAGTCTCCTGAGATATATACCGTATTTCCTTGAATTGCCGCAGGGTATATAGTATGTGCCTGCCTTGAATTACTGCCGAGTCAAACTCGCTTCCCAAAACAATTAGTGCATACTTAGTATTACCGCCTGGTCAAACTCGTGACGTCACGAGTGACACTTCCCCTGTCATCATTTTCAAAATAGAGGAGGCTGATTTCAATACCATTAATTTGAAATCGCATAAAGGGAAGAAAATTAAGAGCTATTCAGTAAGATTTATGGTCCAAACTCACATCACACTCAAATTTTTACTGTATACCTTTGGTAAGTGCCGGAGTGAGAAGAGGTATTAAAATAATTAGCGCATGCTTACTTTTACCGCATGCCTTTGGTAAGTGCCGGAGTGAGGAGAGGTTTTAAATTAATTAGGGCCCGGCGGCAATTCAAGGAAATACGCTAAGTCAAAACTATACGCTACTTTGCATTAGAAATTCCAACAGCGTAAGATGCATGTGCATGTAAGAGCCAATCTGCCCACAACAAGAAGATACATACATATATATATATATATATATATATATATATATATATATATATATATATATATGTGTATGGCGTAGTTTTGCGTAAGCCTGGGCTGGACTATTTATATGACTGCTAAATTATATCCTTGCAGTATTAGATCGAGTTGGTCAATGGATGTTGCACACTTTCTTTAAATTTTGCAAACTACAATTAAAACAAAAAACGAACAATCAGCCTTGAAACCAAAATGTGTAGTGAATAAAACAATAGAGATCATCCAGTCAGGAAAAAAAGGGTCTACAGAAAGTGATAAATGAAATACTGATTGAGTATGATCACAGAAGGCGGCCGCTGAGGTCCGACTATTAATCATAATAGACTTCATAGAGCCAATTCAAAAAAGCCGTTATAGGCTAGATAAATTAACATTGCCTCACAAGCCCATGCATGAACTGGTTGAAGCTGAGCTGTGACTCAGGTCATCTCTATAGCGAGTTGCCAAAAGGAATTTAACACAACTGATGACATATATCTTTGCTCTCAAGGTGGTGCAGTGGATGAGGTGCTTTGCTACCAGCCTCTCGAGATGAGGGACAGAGACCTACAGAAGGTCCCTTACCAGCTTTTCCATGCCTGCATGACCACCAGCTACCATTACCTATTTGCCAACATCCATCATCTGGAGTCGGAGCGGCTGCTGCGAGGCCACATCCATGGTAACCACGCTCACCCTTCAAGCCACGCGCTCCATGTCCCAATGGCAATGGGGGAGGGCTTTGGCGGTGGTGGAGGAAGTTTGCCGGAGTGCGAGCCCAAGCAAAGGCACCGACCAGTCAACTTGCGTCACGCTATCGCCACAGTGATCATCACCGGTGTAGTTTGTGGGATAGTGTGTCTGATGATGCTGGCCGCAGCGGTTTACGGATGCGCATATGCTGCCATCATGGCTAAGTATCAGCGAGAGCTAAAGAAGAATCAAGAGTTGGCGGCAGCTCGCGCAGCCAAGCTTGCCACACTGGATGAAAAGGAACCACTGGAGAACGCTATTGCCTAGAAGATGGTGACACAACTTTAAACGTGGGTCTCAACCCTTTAACTCAAAAATATTTGGATGCCATACAGTGGGGCGAAAAAGTATTTGGTCAGCCACCGATTGTGCAAGTTCTGATGACAGAGGTCTGTAATTTTCATCATAGGTACACTTCAACTGTGAGAGACAGAATGTGAAAAAAAAATCCAGGAATTCACAATGAAGGAATTTTAAAGAATTTATTTATAAATTATGGTGGAAAATATGTATTTGGTCAACCATTCAAAGCTCTCACTGATGGAAGGAGGTTTTGGCTCAAAATCTCACGATACATGGCCCCATGTATTCTTTCCTTAACACAGATCAATCGTCCTGTCCCCTTAGCAGAAAAGCAGCCCCAAAGCATGATGTTTCTACCCCCATGCTTCACAGTAGGTTTGGTGTTCTTGGGATGCAACTCAGTATTCTTCTTCCTTCAAACATGACGAATTGAGTTTATACCAAAAAGTTATATTTTGGTTTCATCTGACCACATGACATTCTCACAATCCTCTGCTGTATCATCCATGTATCCATTTTGGTATAAACTCAACTCGTCGTGTTTGGAGGAAGAAGAATACTGAGTTGCATCCCAAGAACACCAAACCTACTGTGAAGCATGGGGTGGAAACATCAAGCTTTAGGGCTGTTTTCTGCTAAGGGGACAGGACGATTGATCCGTGTTAAGGAAAGAATGAATGGGGCCATGTATCGTGAGATTTTTAGCCAAAACCTCCTTCCATCAGTGAGAGCTTTGAATGGTTGACCAAATACTTATTTTCCACCATAATTTACAAACAAATTCTTTAAAATTCCTACAATGTGAATTCCTGGATTTTTTTTCATATTCTGTCTCTCACAGTTGAAGTGTACCTATGATGAAAATTACAGACCTCTGTCATCCTTTTAAGTGGGAAACTTGCACAATCGGTGGCTGACTAAATACTTTTTTTGCCCCACTCTACATGTGTGTGCATGTGTGACTGTGAGAACAGGGAGAGAGATGTCTAATTGTGATTCATGTTCGTAGCGTCTTCTAAAACATGGGTAGCTAATTTACACAGGTATTTCTCTATGCAGTAAATAAATGGAACAGTGCGCAAATTTCAAGGCACAGGGCAAAGTGGGGGAAAAAAATAATATATAGCATAATATTTTCTCTGAGAGATGCATATCACAGATACAGTAGATGCAAATTGCTAAATGTATTGCTCTGTATTTGTAGATCTTAGTAAATCTCTGGTATTTGAAATGAATTTTTTAGATGTTGTTCATGGTTATCTTGTCTAATTTTGAATTTCATAGTTGGCAGCTCATCAATATTGTTATATTTCATTTGTTTGTAAAAAAAAAAGGACACAAAGAGTGCTTGTGTCATTATTTATGCCAATTGTGGGTGTGTGCGCTGAAAGCTCATTTATGCAGAATTACATTGTTTGTGCCTAAAAATGTGATATAGTTTTACAGAGAAAATGTGTTTTATTAAGGATATTTTTCTGACAACTCTTTCAGGGACAATGGGTACATTTTTAATGCAATAACAAAACTTGGACTCAGCCTTGTTGTGTTTCCACAACTTCAGGGGTTCACATGGCTTATTGTCCATTATTGTACTGCTGCACAAAATCCCATTTACTCGTACAAACATTTACTGTCCAGTCACTTGAGATGTTGTTTGTGAGTCAATTATGTAAAGGTAAACATGTCTATTAGTATGTATTGTACAAAATAAATACAGACATTATACCTAACTGCAAAATTTATACTGATCATATATTTGAGCAGTTTCTTGATTACACATTTGTATAATAGGAAAAGATAGACGTTCCAAATGTACCCACATTATTTTTTATACGGAAAGAAAGGCATTTGGGTGAAAAATGATACCTAAAAACACGTACCTTGCCAAACGATAAGATCTTATAATAAAAGGTCTTCACAGCACTGATTGGAAAATTAAAAATGTATTAATGATATCAAATAAAATAAAAATAAAATGAAAAAAAAATAAATAAAGCTGTTTTAAAAAAAATCATAAAACGTTAAATCAAAGGTGTTCAAAGTGTGTGACAGGGAATCTGCCCTTAAAAAACATCATTCGCCTAAAGGCGCTCCTCATTAAACACATTTTCTGCATCATATTTTGCAAAGTGTTTTGATCATCCCAGACCACAATCCAATTTGTTTTCCCTCTGACATAACTAAAGTCATTTAAGCAGGTTTGAATAATTTGTCTTTATTTCCCCTGAAGTCTTTGGGGACCTTCTGAAGCAAGACATACCAAACACTTTGAAAGCCCTGTTCTGAGGATTATAAGAGTCATTGGAATGTGTGCGCCGACTATATGATTAAATGTGATTAGCAATTTCTCAACACAACCAAATCCAGAATTATGAAATTTATTACACACCATAAATGTTGCTTATTTATTCATATTTTGAATTTTAAAAAAATTATTTTCACAATTTAATTTCACAGGCACTTTTTGTAACAAAAATGTTTTTAATAATTTCGGTATTTTAATAGCTTTATTGTTGTGTTTGGTCAAGTCCCTGCCTTCTCTTTTATGGTGTCTGTTTTCTTCAGTTAGTTAGTCCCCAGCGAGCCACACCTGCAACAAATCTCTACCCAGTAGTATTTAAGCTTGTCACCGACAGCTGGGTCCTGCCGATATTGTCTCCTGCACCTCCCATGTGCATGCTCCTGCTTCACTTCATCAGTCCTGGTATGTTCATCCATCCATCCATCTTTTTCCGCTTATCCGAGGTCGGGTCGCGGGGGCAGCAACCTAAGCAGGGAAGCCCAGACTTCCTTCTCCCCAGCCACTTCGTCCAGCTCTTCCCAGGGGATCCCGAGGCGTCTTCCCAACGTGTCCTGGGTCTTCCCCGTGGCCTCCTACCGGTCGGACGTGCCCGAAACACCTCCCTAGGGAGGTGTTCGGGTGACATCCTGACCAGATGCCCGAACCACCTCATCTGGCTTCTCTCGATGTGGAGGAGCAGCGGCTTTACTTTGAGCTACTTTCGGATGACAGAGCTTCTCACCCTATCTCTAAGGGAGAGCCCCGCCACCCGGTGGAGGAAACCCATTTCGGCCGCTTGTACACGTGATCTTGTCCTTTCGGTCTTGACCCAGAGCTCAAGACCATAGGTGAGGATTGGAACGTAGATCGACCGCTAAATTGAGAGCTTTGCCTCCCGGGTCAGCTCCTTCTTCACCACAACGGATTGATACAGCATCCGCATTACTGAAGACGCCGCACGGATCCCGCCTGTCGATCTGACGATCCACTACCCCCACTCGTGAACAAGACTCCTAGGTACTTGAACTCCTCCACTTGGGGCAGGGTCTCCTCCCCAACCGGGAGATGGCACTCCACCCTTTTCCGGGAGATAACCATGTACTCGGACTTGGAGGTGCTGATTCTCATTCCGGTCGCTTCACACTCGGCTGCGAACCGATCCAATGAGAGCTGAAGATCTTGGCCAGATGAAGCCATCAGGACCACATCATCTGCAAATAGCAGAGATCTAATCCTGCAGCCACCAATTCAGATACCCTCAACGCCATGACTGCACCTAGAAATTCTGTCCATAAAAGTTATGAACTGAATCGGTGACAAAGGGCAGCCTTGGCGGAGTCCAACCCTCACTGGAAACGGGTCCGACTTACTGCCGGCAATGCGGACCAAGCTCTGACACTAATCATACTTGGAGCGGACCGCCACAATAAGACAGTCCGTTACCCCATGCTCTCTGAGCACTCCCCACAGGACTTCCCGGGGTACACGGTCGAATGCCTTCTCCATGTCCACAAAGCACATGTAGACTGGTTGGGCCAACTCCCATGCACCCTCAATGACCCTGCCAAGAGTATAGAGCTGGTCCACAGTTCCACGACCAGGACGAAAACCACACTGTTCCTCTTGAATCCGAGGTTCGACTATCCGGCGTAGCCTCCTCTATAGTACACCTGAATAGATCTTACCGGGAAAACTGAGGAAGGCCTGATATGTTGTCTCTCCTTTTTCCTGAAATCCCCCACCTCTTTGTGTTTGCTTCCTAACCTCCCTGAGGTAGAGATGATTTTGTGTCGGACCTTTTGCTCGTCTCAGTGCGCCCTGGCCTTTTCCCCTGCCTAACACCATTCATGGTGTGCACTTCTGCCCCATCGCCTTTTGTCACACTTTTTGGACTTATTAAATTTCCCCTTTTTTGTAATTCTACCTCGCCTCCCGTTTCTGCATCCTGGGGTCAACTCCTTGATTAGGTCATAACATTTTTATATCTACTCTATCTGGTTTTAATTACAAAACTGCAAGAAAACGGATGCGGAAACAACTAAATTAGCATAATTTAAGAAAAAAACACATTTAAAATCCATGTGATATTCTGATTAAATACACTTTGGTATTTACAGTTAAAGGTGTTCATAGCAATTGCAATTGATATTGTCTGCATAATCCGAAAACAGCAGCAAATGACAGCTTACTCAGTGTGAATGAGATGTATAGTAAATATGCACAGATGCCGTTGGTCCTAACATCTTCACGGCTGACCTGACATTTACGGCTCTGCGCATTGCCAAAGCACGTGGCACAGGATGTGACTGCCACCTCTCACACACGCAGCCACAATAACAGATCTGCTATGTGTGTGTCCAGCAAAATTGTGACTCAAGCGATGACAGGGGGGTGGGGACGGGGGTACCATGACATGTGATGTCATTAGCCTGCCTTGTCAAGTTAGTGTGCTAGCGTATTCACAAGTCTACAGCTCGGTGGAGCACAGGCCAGTGAAAACTGGCCCGAACCGGCCTACGCTAAATTTGCATTACAGCCTACATTTCCCCTCCCATCTGACTCTTACATAAAATCATTTTTACAGACATCCCCCAATCTGACAGGCATGATCATCATTACTGTACATCATCGCCCTTTTTTTAATAACAGGGTCTCCTTGCTGCAAAGAGTATAGTCATCTGGAGTGTAGCTTTACATATCTGACACAATGATGCAACCTTAGAAGAATAGTGGGAAAATAATAAGGTGGGCTGAATGTTTATCACTCTGCTAGGAATCTGATGTATACAAGGCACGTGTTTGGTTGTGTGCATACGTGCATGTGCGTGTGTGTGTGTGTGTGTGAGCTATGGCACCACACAGACTCTCCCATCTCTGTCCTTCTGCTCCAATGGTTTCCCCCAGGCCTATAGTACCCACAATGCACCGCTCTCATGTCAACGCAGCCAGCCACTGTGAAAATGTTTCTCTCTTTTTTTTTTTTTTTTTGCCCGTTTCTGTTCCCCTCTTGTCTCACCAATGCCCTGCCCGGATACAATGTTGTGCTGAGATGCTTAGACTCATTCCAGTGGAACGATTACAGTCTGCATAGCAACACAAAGATTCCGAACAAAGAAAACATGTAAAACAATTTAATTCATGTTGTTTAGTTTAGCCCTGAGAGTGTATTTGTGAAGAAAAATGGCCTGAGGCCACACTGCTCTGCGCTCTTCAATGATTCAGCATGTTAATTTGTGCCATCACTGCATTTTTGGATTATTTTAAGTCACTCAGTTTATTTATATTGTTCAAGGACGCAAGTATCATGCATAAATGGCAGGAAGAGCCCATCCATCCATCCATTTTTTTTACCGCTTGTCCCGTTTGGGGTCGCTAAAGCCTATCTCACTATCTCAGCTGCATTCGGGCAGAAGGCGGTGTACACCCTGGACAAGTCGCCACCTCATTGCAGGGCCAACACAGATAGACAGACAAGATTCACACTCATGTTCACACACTAAGGCAGTGGTTCTCAAATGAGGGTACGCGTACCCCTGGGGGTACTCGAAGGTACGCCAAGGGGTACGTAAGATTTTTGTTAAATGTTCTAAAAATAGCAACAATTCAAAAATCCTTTATAAATATATTTATTGAATAATACTTCAAAAAAATATGAATGTAAGTTCATAAACTGTGAAAAGAAATGCAACAATGCAATATTCAGTGTTGACAGCTAGATTTTTTGTGGACATGTTCCATAAATATTGATGTTAAAGTTTTCTTTTTCTGTGAAGAAATATTTAGAATTAAGTTCATGAATCCAGATGGATCTCTATTACAATCCCCAAAGAGGGCACTTTAAGTTGATGATTACTTCTATGTGTAGACATTTTTATTTATAATTGAATCACAAAAATTTTTAGTTTTTTTTTATATCTTTGTTTCCAAATAGTTCAAGAAAGACCACTACAAATGAGCAATATTTTTGCACTGTTGTACAATTTAATAAATCAGAAACTGATGACATAGTGCTGTATTTTACTTTTTTTTTTTTTTCAACCAAAAATACCTTGCTCTGATTAGTATTGGTATTAAAAACATTTTCACAGGGGGTACATCACTGAAAAAAGGTTGAGAATCACTGCACTAAGCAGTGGTTCTTAACCTCGTTGGAGGTACCGAACCCCACCAGTTTCTTATGCGCATTCACCGAACCCTTCTTTAGTGAAAAATAAAATGTTTTTTTTTCAAATTCAAGACAAAGATATTCCTTTTTTGTAACACTTTAGTATAGGGAACATATTCTAGGTAAAAACGACTTAATTTCTGAGTTATTTGGACATTAGGGGAACATATTCTAAGTAATAAAGTCTTAACTTTGAGTTATTTGGTTAGGGTCAGAGTTACAGTTATAATAAGGCCGTGCCGAATAAAGCATCAATAAGTACTTAATAATGACTAGTTAAGAGCCAATATGTTACTAATTTGCATGTTAATAAGCAACTAATTAATGAAGAATATGTTCCCCATACTAAAGTGTTACCATGTTTTTTTACTGGTGCACAAAATGAGCCGTGCATGAACATCACCTTGTTCAAACAAGAAAGCCAACATAGTGACGTGACGTGAAGTATATTTATATAGCGCTTTTCTCTAGTGACTCAAAGCGCTTTACATAGTGAAACCCAATATCTAAATTACATTTAAACCAGTGTGGGTGGCACTGGGAGCACGTGGGTAAAGTGTCTTGCCCAAGGACACAACGGCAGTGACTAGGATGGCAGAAGCGGGAATCGAACCTGCAACCCTCAAGTTGCTGGCACAGCCACTCTACCAACCGAGCTATACTCATAACCAATTACACACCTGCAAATCAGTCAGCTGTTGCCGTATCCGTAATACGCCGATAGGGAGAAGTTTGCGTTTACACGATGGGTGTGTTTTGACCTCCACCGAACCCCTGAGGCCGACTCACCGAACCCCTAGGGTTCGATCGAACCCAGGTTAAGAACCACTGCAATAAGGCCAATTTAGTGTTGCCAATCAACCTATCCCCAGGTGCATGTCTTTGGAGGTGGGAAAAGTCGGAGGACCTGGAGGGAACCCACGCAGTCATGGGGAGGACATGCAAACTCGACACAGAAAGATCCCCAGCCCAGGATTGAACCCAGGAACTTCGTATTGGGAGGCACACGCACTAAACCCTGTTCCTCTGTGCTGCCCCGGTAGGAAGAGCATATATTATAAGACAGGGGTGCCCATTACGTCGATCGCGATCGACTGGTCGATCTCGGAGGGTGTGTCAGTCGATCTCAAGCCAGGCATTAAAAAATAGACATAAAAATGAGCAATCATCAATCATACCAAGACTTCACTTTCGTCAGTTGTTTGACATTCTCGGCACCCGAGGATCTTGTGAGATGACGCTGGCTGCTGCGAACTCATATTTAAGAAAAAAATCACTAACAGGGCGGACGCAGAGAAACACATTTTATTTCTAGAGACTCCGTACCTACTGTCAAAACTCTAAAGACCGACTGCACAGTTCCTGTCTTCACCATAAAAGACCTGTTTCATCCTGCCTGTGCTAACAAAATAAGAGTCTCAGAAAGCTAGCGTGCACAAGCTAGCAAGCTACGGAGTTTGATGCCAATGTATTTCTCCCCCGCCCTCAGCGACCGCTTTCTCACTTGCTTGCCCACCCGCACACTCACTGACGTCACTCACCTACTGCCAGACATTAAAGGGCCACACACATATGCTACTCTCATAACAAAGTGTTTAAAAACGAGTATGCAAGTTGGACAAATGAGATGCCAAATCCAACCACTTTCATGTGGTATTGGACAGAAAGGAGGACTTTTTTTTCCCTCCATTTGAAAATGCGGACGTTATCAGCACCACTGTCTAATTCCAATCAATGCAAGTTATCAGAATCAAATACACCAACTTATATTCTTGTCTTCATGAAAGAAAGGAATCTATGCGTGTTAAACATGCTTGTATTATCATTAAACACCATTAACTTGTGAACAAAAATGTCTCTTTCATAAATAAATAAATATAAATTATAAATAGGAATGAGGTAGATCTCCTCGACTTGGTCAATTGAAAAGTAGCTCGCCTTCAGAAAAAGTGTGAGCGCCCCTGTTATAAGACATAAGATCTGGAAAATCATTACTTCTCATTATCTTGTCTATCATTTTTAAAGTTGCCAACCGTCCTTTGAAAAAAAAAAAAGTTCACTTTTTTATGGGCAAAAGTACACATTCTGTATTCAGCTTTTAAGTGATGCACTTTGTCCTGAATTTTTATGACCACCCAATGTCAACAGCTTCACAAAATTCTGCCATAAGCTAAGTTATTTATAAAAACAAGTGTAGCTGAGATAGGCTCCAGCACCCCCCGCGACCCCAAAATGGACAAGCGGTAGAAAAATGGATGGATGGAAGGGTCATCTACAAAAGCCGCACAAGTAAGCTGGTTTGTACATGCTGGTATAGTGATTAGCTTAGCCTGTAGCGAAGAGGTTAATTTGGCCTACTGATAACTTAAATAAACAAGGTTCGTCTATAAAAGCCTGACGAGTAAAATTGTTTGTTCCTGTCAAGTTTTAGCTACCTTGCATCTGGAGTCTTCATCAGAGATGTCACATGATGTTGTTGTGTCGTTGTCTGTTATGAGTTATATGGGTTGTGCAATCCCACCTGAGGTAGTGGAATGGTGGTGTCCCCCGGTATGGGCCAAAGGGGGTACGAGCCGTACTTTGCTGTCTGTTGGTTTGTCGGACAGCCAGGTATGGCCTGCAAGACTGTATTTCAGGTGTGGGAAAGTTGGTAGCCCCGGCCCCCGTTAACTGTCTTTTGGGCCTGCTTCCTGATTTCAACCGCCTCTTTGATGCACCAGTGGAAGTTGCTGCTTTTTGTTCTGATGACCTTGTCCAGATCCCAGTCCATAAGGTGGTTCCCTCTCTTGCATTGGTCTTAAATGGCTGATTTCAGGTTTTCCTGGATTGCTGTCTTTGTCAATGCACGGGTGAGTGTTCCAGCTGTCTCCTTTTTACATTCTTTCTGGTGTTTCTTTTTGCGTGTCAGCCTTTCTCTCCTACGTATGTTATATGAGATCCCTTGCCTACCCTGCAATACATTGACTTATTTTTTCTGATCCTTAGGGTGTACTAGGATTTGGTGAAGCTTGATGTCCGGCTTCACTGGTGTGTTGATGTGTTTTTTTCATTTCTCACTGCATACGTTCTGTGACCCCTTGACTTATGGGAGGGTGACCATGTTCCCAGGTTTTTAGGCATTGAACCATGTTTTCCTTTTTATCCTCTTTGTATTTCTTTACAACCTCTCTCTTGCCTTGGTTTATGCAACATGTTTATATAACATGTGATGTATCATGTTGAAACTGCATTCATGTTCGAAATAAACTCCAATCAAATCAAATCAAATCAGTTGGGGTAGTTGCAGGCTTCGAGCACTTGCCTTATACAGTTCTCCTCCTCTCTGTCTTGGTTGTCTGTGATGACCTTAGTGCGGTCATATAGGGTACAGACTACTGATAGCTTGTATGCTGTTGGGTTTTCTGATGTCCATAGTAATTATTGGTCAGTGTGTGTTGGCTTTGGGTATGTTTTGATTTTGATGATACCATCCTAAATTTGTTGGGTTTACAGTTGTGATCAAAATTATTCAACCCCCACACAATTTTGGTGTTTTAGCAAGTTGGACATTTATTGCGTATTTTGTTTATAGTCATATCAAATAAAGATGTGTCAAATAGACAAATGCAACTTAAATTTTAACACTATATTTTACAAAATACTAAAAAAGGAATTTTTTCTTAATATCTCATTGACAAAATTATTCAACCCCCTAGTTACATGCACCTTTAGTACTTAGTAGAACACCCTTTGGCAGTAATGACATCCTTCAAACGTGATACATAACCAGACACAAGCTTCTTGCAACGATCTACAGGTATTTTAGCCCATTCCTCTTGGGCAAAGGCCTCCAGTTCATTCATATTCGTGGGCTTGCGTGCTGCAACTGCCTTCTTCAAGTCCCACCACAGGTTTTCTATAGGATTTAGGTCTGGCGACTGTGAAGGCCACTCCAGAGTCTTCCAGCCCTTCTTCTGCAACCACTCTGATGTTGATTTGGAGGTATGCTTGGGATCGTTGTCCTGTTGGAAGGTCCAACGTCTCCTAAGCCTCAGCTTCGTCACTGACTTCATGACATTTGCAGCTAATATATCCTGCTAGGAAATAGAATTCATAATGCCTTGAACGCGCTGGAGATTCCCGGTACCTGAGGCAAAGAAACAGCCCCAGAGCATGATTGACCCCCCACCATGCTTAACAGTAGGCAAGGTGTTCTTCTCTTTGTAAGCTTCATTTTTTCTCCTCCAGACATAATGTTGATTCATACAGTAGGCCCAAAGAGTTCCAGTTTTGTCTCATCACTCCATAAAACAGTTTCCCAAAACCTTTGGGGTTTGTCCAGATGATTTTTGGCATACTGGAGTCTATTTTTCTTGTGCCCGGTAGTCAGAAGTGGGGTGCGCCTGGGAGTTCTGGAATGGAGGCCTTCATCTCGTAGTGCGCGCCTTATTGTCTGGGACGAAACCTGCGTTCTCCCCTCTGCAATGTCCTGTTTTAGTTCCTCAGCTGTTACCCGGGGGTTTTTCACCACTGTACGCACACAGCATCCTCTTTTTACAACGTCCAGGTAGTGTTTCCACTGTGCCTTTAGCTTCAAACTTGCAAATTATGCTCCCAACTGTGTCTCTTGGAATGTGTAATGTCTTTGCTATTTTCTTATATCCATTTCCTTTCTTATGAAGAGAAATTACCTCCTCTCTTGACTTCTTTGACCACTCCCTGGACTTCACCATGTTGCAAATACACCATTGACCATCTACAAGAAGCTGAGCGTCACAGTCTTTTTCAATCAGTTTAATTGTTGCTCGTTATGGTTCTAATCACATCTACAGGTATTTTCAACACCTGATTGAAAAGACCTTATTCAAATTCTGTTCTTAAGAGTTATGATCTTCAAGGGGTTGAATAATGTTGTCAATGAGATATTAAGAAAAATGTCCTTTTTTGGTATTTTGTAAAATACAGTGTTACAATTTAAGTTGCATTTGTCTATTTGACACGTCTTTATTCGAAATGACTATAAACAAAATACGGAATAAATGTCCAACTTGCTAAAACACCAAAATTGTGTGGGGGTGAAAACATTTTGATCACAACTGTACATATCCAAGAAGGCGATGGATCTGTGCTCTTCCTCTTCATGAGTGATTGTTATGTTTTCAGTTAAATTGATTGTGTTTATATTTTCTGTGAGTCTTTATGCGTGGCCGGCTTTTATCTCCTCCAAGATGTTGTCCAATTAACGTTTCCAGAGGGACAGCCTACATTACATCCCTTTGGAGCAGTGACGATGGCTTTGGCCTCCAGGTCCTCAATGAAGAAACCGCTCATGATGTCTGAGGGAGGGTTCCCCGTGACAAACACCTACTTTTGTCTGTACACACTCCTCCGAACAAGAAATATGTGGACTTGGCTACAAACGTTAGCAACTGCACTGTGTCCTTAACTGTGAGGTTTGTTCGTTGATGGAGTATTAAGTATCCTTGCAGGCGGTTTTGTACTATGCCTATTGTGACATCCATTGGTGTTTTTGTGAACAAATAGACTACATATTTTCTTGAGTAGCTTCATTATTTTTTTACATAAGAGAACCCCCCACACAGCACACAAGCTATCAGTAGTCCGTACCATCACAGGCAACCAAGACAGAAGTGGAAGAGAACCACTACCTCAGGTGGAAGGCAAAACCCTTATAACTCATCACAAACAGGTTACAACAACATCACGAGACATCTCTGATGAAGGCTGCAGAGGCAAGGTAGCCGATATGTCAGGTACAAACCATTTTACTATTCAGGCTTTTATACCCAATAAATGTATTATTAGTATGCCAAATCTACCTCTTCACTACAGGCTAAACTAATTGATACCAACATGTCTGATTGCTCACCTATTAAACTCATTGCAGTTTGAATTAGCGTTGTCATGGCTGTCACTCTGCCTTTGATTGGCGGCAGCTTACTAGATATCCGGCCCGCTTCTGGCAGTTTCATTTCAAATTATGACTTTTTAATGCTCTAATATTTTTTCATTTTTCATTTTTAAATAAAAGCAATTTAGGAACTTAAGAGATTGTTTTAGTCTGTCTGGGAAACTGCAAATGTATCTATAATGTTGACGAGGTACATGCTAATTAACCTTTTTATGAATCATTAGGCAAGTCTGCTCTCTTGTCTCAAAACAAAAGTTGTGTATCGCCCATCCATCCATTTCCTACCGCTTATTCCCTTGGGGTCGCGGGGGGCGCTAGTGCCTATCTCAGCTACAATCGGGCGGAAGGCAGAGTACACCCTGGACAAGTCGCCACCTCATCGCAGGGCCAACACAGATAGACAGACAACATTCACACTCACATTCACACACTAGGGCCAATTTAGTGTTGCCAATCAACCTATCCCCAGGTGCATGTTTTTGTAGGTGGGAGGAAGCCGGAATACCCGAGAACATGCAAACTCCACACAGTAAGATCCCGGGCCCGGGATTGAACCCTGACTACTCAGGACCTTCGTATTGTGAGGCAGACGCGCTAACCCGTGTTCCACCGTGAAGCCAAGTTGTGTATATTGTTTAACATAAAGATAATGTATCCAGCTTTGTGATAGTAACAGGTAACGGGTCTCCTACAGTTAGCCATGGTGATGCAGTAACTCACCAAAAGGGTAACAAATTTTTGCTTCAATTCTTAGTATTTTACAAGTGTTCAATTCAGACATTATTTTTCTATTTAATGACAGATTACCACAATATAGCGTAGAGACAATGACCACACCATTTGAGTGGAAATCTGCGTCATAAATAAAGCACAATTAAAATGTTGCCAGTCATATTAATTAAATACAAATAGCTAACCTCTAATTTGTTTTTGTTGAATAATTACAAAAAAAAAGATGTTGAATAGCTCTGCAACATGTCCCTTTTTTTTAGGCAGTTGGCAACACCAAACATATAAAACTACAGCAAGTGTATCGCATTAGAACAACATTTAGAGCGACAACTTGCTGATTGCATGGGTTTCGTGATATAAATTGACATTGAATTGCCTTTGTGTGGTCATGTTGTGAGAAAAGAAAGGTCAAAAACTATTATGCTAACTCAGTGTGCATCAAATAAACAGTGGAAATCAGAGGAAGCATTATTATGGTCAGGCTTGAAAAAAATCCTGGATACAAAATAAATTGCATTCTTTTGATGATACATTCTTACAGCAACTAGGGAACATAAAAAAAGTAAAAGTAATTCCTATTTGGGCTTTTGCTCTTCAAAGAGATACAGATGAAAAGATAGACAACAGGGGAGCAGGCAAACAGCGCTGGTACAGCGGTAAGCACAGAATATTATAGCCACTGTCAATGGAAGAGTGCGTGGGAGAGATGGAAGCAGCTACCCTCTACTTACCCGCAGCTATGGGTGACTTCCTCTCATCCAGGAGCTGAATGGCTGTGCTGGCTAATACAACACTCTTGTTTCCTGTTCCTGTAAGCAAACAACACACAGAGCTCACATCTCATTAATCATATCAAACACTTTTTACAATAGTTCGGATCGGACTACAAAGGTGATCAGTGAGACATGCACTAAACATCAACACCAAAGAGTAGCAAAAGTTCATGGCTGCAGTTTACTGCCATGAGTGAGTGCATCCGAGACGAGTCACTGTCAGTAAATAAGAGGCTTTTAGATCACTTGTATTAGCTGAGACTAATGGAAAGCCTGAGGCTGTGGACAGATGAGAACAAGTTGCCCCTTCAGAAGATTTTTTTTTTTTTTAAAGCCGTAGATTAACTCTGCATTGTGTGTGTGTGTGTGTGTGTGTGTGTGTGTTTGTGTGTGTGTGTGTGGGTGTGTGTGTGTGTGTTGTGCCTGTCACCAAGGAAAGGATTGCACCGCTTTCTAACAGATCTTATTTTAACCTAGAGCAATTGGATCTGTCCATGAGAACACAGATCTGAATTGCTTAGTGTTAAGATTTGTATTTATTTTTTTCAAAGTAATTACAGTTACTAATTTTTTTCCATCCATTTTCTACCGCTTGTCCCTTTCGGGGTGGCAGGGGGTGCTGGAGCCTATCTACTTTCCCAAAAGAAATTTAAAAAATGCTGACATAATTATTCTTTAATAAACGTAACTTTGGAAAGTAGTTATGGGGTTCTTTTTTTTTTTTTTAACCTTCAAATATCTGGCGTATGCCTTTAAGAGATATTTCAAAAGATCAGAGAATGTGAGTGTGCATCTTTAAAAGGCGGTGCCTCTGGCCAAGTTGCATTATGTCAGTGAGGGAGAGCAATATTACCTGTGTTAGCTCTTGGTGCTTTACATTTGAACTGGGAATTAGGACTTTCCTAGTTCGACTCGGAATTTCGACTGGAATGCCCCCTGGCGTCAGATCTTCAACTCAAAGTGTTGGAGCATTCTCATCAAACCCAAGTTGGATTCAAAGACGGCTGCTCTGGATGTAAACAATATAAACTTCTATATTCCATCGATCCAACCATTTTCTACCGCTTGACCCATTCGGGGTTGCGGGTGTGCTGGAGCCTATCTCAGCTACAATCGGGCGGGAGGCGGTGTACACCCTGGACAAGTCGCCACCTCATCGCAGGGCCAACACAGATAGACAGACAACATTCACACTCACATTCACACACTAGGGCCAATTTAGTGTTGCCAATCAACCTATCCCCAGGTGCATGTCTTTGGAAGTGGGAGGAAGCCGGAGTACCCGGAGGGAACCCACGCAGTCACGGGGAGAACATGCAAACTCCACACAGAAAGATAATGAGCCTGGGACTGAACCCAAGACTGCTTCGTATTGTGAGGCACATGCACTAACCCCTGTACCACCATGCTGCCCAAACTTCTGTATTATACATTAATATTAGGGGTGTAACGGTCCATAAAAAATTTGGTTCGGTACATACCTCGGTTTAGAGGTCACGGTTCAGTTCATTTTCGGTACAGAAAGAAAACAACAAAATATACATTGTTTGGTTATTTATTTACCAAATTTGCAAAATCTTTCACCAAAAATATTTTTCTTAGTGGAATATTTGATGTGAAGTAATGGGAACCTTGGATAGGTCAATAATCTAACCTACTCAGTGGCCTAGTGGTTAGAGAGTCCGCCCTGAGATCGGTAGGTCGTGAGTTCAAACCCCGGCCGAGTCATACCAAAGACTATAAAAATGGGACCCATTACCTCCCTGCTTGGCACTCTGCATCAAAGGTTGGAATTGGGGGTTAAATCACCATAAATGATTCCCGGGCCCAGCACCACTGCTCCCCTCACCTCCCAGGGGGTTATCAAGGGTGATGGGTCAAATGCAGAGAATAATTTTGCCACATCTAGTATGTGTGTGACAATCATTGGTACTTTAACTTTAATCGATAATAACATTGATTTTGATTCAATATGAAAGAATGGAATAGAATAGAAAGTACTTAATTGATCCCTGGGGGAAATTCAGCACCACAGTTCGCTCACAATAGACAAGAATAATAATAACTATTATGATATATATATAATATGTTATATATATATGAATAATATAAATACATCCTACATATACTCTACATATGTTTATGTTTTGAGCAATGACAGTTTGAAAGAAAAAAAAAGAAAAAACAGCTTTGTTTTTTTGGTCAACATTGCAACTTTTTCTAAATTACATTTAACCATTAAGCTTTTTTATTTCACTTTTTTTATTTTTTTGTTTATTTTAATGGTATTTTAAAACATTAGCTGTGGGCTGCAAATGGCCTCCGGGGCACACTTTTGACACAAAAATTAAATCTGATAAATCTATGGATAAAAAGCAGACACATGCGCTCTCTCTGTCCATCCCCCTCCCTCACGAATGCTGCTGCGCGCGAAATTTGTTCTGTTTTCAACCTTCCGAACACTGAGTGTACATTGAAAATACACGCAACCATAACTTGAGGTGCCGGACATTTGGGGCGCTGAGGGGGCTCCACCCGGGCGGCCACGCGTGGGGGGTTTTGGGTCCGTTGAGGGGAGGACTGGTGGTCAGGACCTAGCCCGGTTGCTGCTAGCATAGACTGACCATACGTCCTCTTTTCACCGGACATGTCCTCTTTTGCGGAGCTGTCAGAGCGGGGTTTCTTAAATGCCTCAAATGTCCGGCATTTTGAGTATTGTTTACACAATGTTCGGTACACCTCCGCACCGAACCGGAAACCACGTAGCGAAACGGTTCGATAAAATACCCGTACTGTTACACCCCTGATTAATATTACTTCTGAATTGTTTTCTGTCGCACTAAATCAGCCATATATGATGTATTGTTGATAGTATATATATGGTAATGTTACAGTAGTGTACACAAAATGTTTTTATTTACGTTCTACGTCGCTAGCAATAGTGTATGTGCTTTAAATGCAACACGTAACGACACAGGAGGTCCTTCATACCAACAGCCATCAGACTGTATAATGTATATGTTCCTTGACTGCACTTAAATGTAGAATGCATGTAGAATATATTTATACTATTCATATATTATATATTATATATATAATATATGTCATATATTATTTATTATTATTATTGTCTATTGTGAGCGAACGGTGGTGCTGAATTTCCCCCAGGGATCAATAAAGTACTTTCTATTCTATTCTATTCTATCAATGTAGCTTTTGTGGATCCATCCATCCATTTTCTACCGCTTATTCCCTTTTGGGGTCGCGGGGGGCGCTGGCGTCTATCTCAGCAACAATCGGGCGGAAGGCGGGGTACACCCTGGACAAGTCGCCACCTCATCGGAGGGCCAATACAGATAGACAGACAACTTTCACACTCACATTCACACACTAGGGCCAATTTAGTGTTGCCAATCAACCTATCCCCAGGTGCATGTCTTTGGAAGTGGGAGGAAGCCGGAGTACCCGGAGGGAACCCACGCATTCACGGGGAGAACATGCAAACTCCACACAGAAAGATCCCGAGCCTGGATTTGAACCCAGGACTGCAGGAACTTCGTATTGTGAGGCAGACGCACTAACCTCTCTACCACCGTGAAGCTTTTGTGGATGATCGTAATATCTGACATCATAACTGGGATGCTCACAAGTCAGCTGTAACTTCATTCTCAGCTCTGACTTCCAACTCTCGAAGTATATGTAACGCACCATCACTATTGGCAGTCCGCGGAGACTAATTGGTATAAGATGTTATCGACGGCAGCTCCTGTTGAAAGTATTGTAATTTCCAGTCTGTAAGTAGCTACAAGTTTTCACACGCTTTAAACCCTGCACTTTATTCGAAGCGGCACTTCGTCTGATTTATAGATTTTATCTGTTGAGCGATAGCACATTCACACACACACACACACGCACACACACACACAAGCACACACACACACTTGACTTTCATTTTCTCAGGCATCTTCTCAAGGCCATTATACTAGGAACACGAGTAACGCCATTTCCCCTCTGTTTAATACAACTTGAATGTTGTGTTCTTTTCGCTGGCCACACCACGTCAGTTAATAAACGCGATTGAAAGTGCCTCAGAGGCTGTGCCCCCTTGTCCACAATCGGGGTATTGTCGGATTGGTTATCACTTCACTGAATTGTCGGTCAATTTTAGGTCATCCTACTAGTAGCAGTAGTTGTGTTTGTGTGTACGCACACCTTGTGTGGTAAGTTGGCTGCGTGATGTTCCTTCTTTCATAGATAGTCAATTTGGAGTGCACAGGTGGTTGTTGCATTAGTAAAAACCTACTTCCTGAAGTAAAGTTGCTGTGTTTCTGATGCCGTCTTGATGACATACGTACAACCACTTCAGAGTATCGTGCCACATTACATCAAAAGTATCGGTAACAGCATTGTAATGCACCAAAAATGTATTACCATATCTGTCAGACAACAAAATGCTATTCTTTTCCTATGCTTTGAACCATGAGGCCTATAAAACAATGCGATTAATTTATGCATTTTTTTTTGCCAACGGAGATCATGTTTTCTGTTAAAAAAATAGGTTTCATAAAACACAAGCAGAAAGACTGAAAAGGTCTTTGTGCTATGGCACCATCTTTAGGACAGTTTTGCTCACTGCAGGTGCTGCTGGTTAAAAACTCCACTTCCTGTATCATGCCTTGAACCGGAAGTTTAGTCTACTATTCTTCTATAGCAATTTTGCTCAAAAGAAATCTTCACTCGTCACTCCAAGCTAAGTTTGCAAGTTTTACAATGTAACTAAAATAATTCATACTTACTAAAGCATCCCATGTGTTATGTCTGTGGGAGTATTTTCATGCATATTTGTACGTGCTATTGTAATGTAATCAAGCTAGCGTTGTTAGTATTGGTATGCTAACACTGACAATTGCCTGTGATTATATTTTAAACTTACCATAAAATTATTTTTGTATTGTTTCAGTTTTGTAAATTGACCAAAACGTCACAGTGGAGTTATTGATTCTGTTTAGCTGATTGGAGAGCTAGCTTCTGCAGCTAGGGGTTCTATGACGAGGACTTCTGTTTTGTTTGATCAGCTGTTTTATTGCCGTGTGGCAGAAACTGTTTGGAAATAATCAAGGTATGTAAATAAACGGGTTGGGGAGGAGACCCTGCCCCAAGTGGAGGAGTCCAAGTACCTAGAAGTCTTGTTCACGAGTGAGGGAAAAGTGGATCGTGAGATCGACAGGCGGATCGGTGCGGCGTCTTCAGTAATGCGGACGTTGTACCGATCCGTTGTGGTGAAGAAGGAGCTGAGACGGAAGGCAAAGCTCTCAATTTACCGGTCGATCTACGTTCCCATCCTCACCTATAGTCATGAGCTTTGGGTCATGACCGAAAGGATAAGATCACGGGTACAAGCGGCCGAAATGAGTTTCCTCCGCCGTGTGGCGGGGCTCTCCCTTAGAGATAGGGTGAGAAGCTCTGCCATCCGGGAGGAACTCAAAGTAAAGCCGCTGTTCCTTCACATCGAGAGGAGCCAGATGAGGTGGTTCGGGCATCTGGTCAGGATGCCACCCGAACGCCTCCCTAGGGAGGTGTTTAGGGCACGTCCAACCGGTAGGAGGCCACGGGGAAGACCCAGGACACGTTGGGAAGACTATGTCTCCCGGCTGGCCTGGGAACGCCTCGGGATCCCCAGGGAAGAGCTAGACGAAGTGGCTGGGGAGAGGGAAGTCTGGGTTTCCCTGCTTAGGCTGCTGCCCCCGCGACCCGACCTCGGATAAGCGGAAGAAGAAGGATGGATGGATGGAAATAAACATTCACAAAATTGTTTGTACCGGTATATATCTGCAGCTTATGGTCCGCTGCAGTTATTATATGTAAATATATATATTTCTTTTAAAATGTGTCTGGTGTGGCTTAAATACTGGTGCGCTCCGTAACCTGCAATTTAGGGTAGTTGTTGTATTATTTATGTTAGTAGAATTTCACAAAAAGTATTTTGAAACAAAATATGAATGCAACACTATTGTTTTTGCTCCCATTTTTCATTAATTGAACTCAAAGATCTAAAACTTTACTATATACACAAAATACATATTCCTCATAAATATTGTTCACAAACCTGACTAAGTCTGTTAGTGAGCATTCCTTCTTTGAGATAGTCCATCCCACCTCACAGGTATGGCATATCAAGATGTTGATTAAACAGCATGATTATTGCACAGGTGTACCTTGAACGGCCCAAAATAAAAGGCCACTCTGAAATGTCACGTTTTATCACACAGCACAATGCCACAGATGTTTCATTTTTTAAGGGAGCTTGCAGTTGGCATGCTGACTGCTGAAATGTCCACCAGAGCTGTAGCCCATGAATTGAATTTTCATGTCTCTACCATAAGCCGTTTCCAAAGGCGTTTCAGATAATTTGGCAGAACATCCAACACGCCTCACAACCGCAGACCACATGTAACCACACCAGCCCAGGACCTCCACATCCAGCAGGTACACCTTCATGATCGTCTGAGACCAACCACCAGGACAGCTGCTGCAATAATTGGTTTGCATAACCAAAGAATTTCTGCACGAACTTTGAGAAACCGTATCATGGAAGGTTATCTGCATGCCGGTCGTTCACATCAGGGTCTCGAGGTGACTGCAGCTCGTTGTAGTAACCGACTTTAGTGGGCAAATGCTCATGTTTGATGGTGTCTTGGAGAGGTGAATCCCGGTTTTCACTGTTCAGGGCACATGGCAGACAGCGTGTGTGGTGTCGTGGGGGAGAGCGGTTTGCTGATGTCAATGTTGTAAATGGGGTTGGCCCATAGTGGGGTTGGGGTTATGGTATGGGCAGGCGTATGTTATGGACAACGAACGCAAGTGCACTTAATTGATGGCCTTTTGAATGCACAGAGATACCGTAATGAGATCCTGGGGTCCACTGTTGTGCCATTCACCCAAGACCATCACCTCATGTTGCAGCATGAGGATGAATGGCCCCATGTTGCAAGGATGTGTACACAATTCCTGGAAGCTGAAAACATCTCAGTTTTGGCCTGGCCAGCATACTCACCCGACATGTCACCCATTGAACATGATTGGGATGCTGTGGATTGGCGCATACAACAGCGTGTTCCAGTTCCTGCCAACATCCAGCAACTTGGCACAGCCGTCGAAGAGGAATGGACTAACATTCCACAGGCCACAATCAACAAACTGATCAACTCTATGCAAAGGAGATGTGTTGCACTGCGTGAGGCAAAAGGTGGTCACACCAGAAACTGACTGCTTGTTTGACCTCCCCAGACCCTAATAAAGCAAAACTGCAAATTTCAGGGTGGCCGTTTATTGCGGGCAGCATAAAGCACACCTGTGCAATTATCATGCTGTTTAATCAGCATCTTAACATGTCACACATGTGAGCTGGGATTGATTACTTTGGCGAAGAAGAAGTGCTCAGTAACACGGATTTAGACATATTTGTGAACAATATTTGAGAGGAAAAGGTTTTTTGTGTATACTGTAAAAGTTGTAGGGATTTGAGCTCAACTCATGCAAAATGGGAGCAAATGCTAAATTGTTGTGTTTATATTTTTTGCTTACAGCGAGTGTTCATTACTGTTTAAAGGCCTACTGAAATTAGATTTTGTTATTTAAACGGGGATAGCAGGTCCATTTTATGTGTCATACTTGATCATTTTGCGATATTGCCATATTTTTTGCTGAAAGGATTTAGTAGAAAACATCCACATTAAAGTTCGCAACTTTCGGTGCTAAGACAAAAGCCCTGCCTCTACCGGAAGTCGCAGACGATGATGTCGCAAGTGTGATGGCTCCTCACATATTCACATTGTTTAGAATGGGAACCACCAACAAAAAGTGCTATTTGGACAGAGAAAACGACAATTTCCCCATTAATTTGAGCTAGGATGAAAGATTCTTGTTTGAGGATATTGATAGCGACGAACTAGAAAAAAAAAAATTAAAAAAAATAAAAAGTGAAAAAATTAAAAACGCGATTGCATTGGGACGGATTCCGATGTTTTTAGACACATTTAGTAGAATAATTCTGGGAAATCCCTTATCTTTATATTGTGTTGGTAGTGTTTTAGTGAGTTAAATAGTACCTGATAGTCGGAAGTGTATGTCCACGGGTGTCTTGACGCGCAGTGTCTCAGGGGAGTCGACGTCAGCTATGGGCAAGCTCAGCTTTTCTCCGGTAAGAAGCAACTTTTTAACTGCAATTTTTCTCACCGAAACCTGCTGGTTGACATTCCGTCGTATTTCATGTCCGCTTGACCGCGCTCTGATCCATAGTAAATTTTCACCTCCAGGAATTTTAAACAAGGAATAACCGTGTGTTTGTGTGGCTAAAGGCTAAAGCTTCCCAACTCCATCTTGCTTCTTTGACTTCTCCAATATTAATCGTACAAATTGCAAAAGATTCAGCCACACAGTTCTCCAAAATACTGTGTAATTATGCCGTTAAAGCAGACGACTTTTAGCTGTGTGTGTGTGCAGCGCTCATACTTCCTAAAAACCTGTGACGTCTTGCGTACACGTCATTAGTACACTTCATTTCCAAGACGAAACTCCCGGGAAATTTAAAATTGCAATTTAGTAAACTAAAAAGGCCGTATTGGCATGTGTTGCAATGTTAATATTTCATCATTGATATATAAACTATCAGACTGCGTGGTGGGTAGTAGTGGGTTTCAGTAGGCCTTTAAGCATCTTGTTTGGTATCCCTGTTGTAAATTTTGTAGAAACCGGCAATGTTTGCAAACTTGTTTAAGTCAAGACAAAATTACTTCACCGACAACATTGTCCTTGACAAACCTGTGTTGAAGGGTAGAGAGTAGACAAATGTGCCAGGAACTTGTTCAGCTGCCCTTTTATACCACAGAGGGAAATGATCGGCATTGAACACCCCCTCTTTGTCTTCAGCCGTCAAGAAGTCTCTTGGGACAGAGAAAACATTAGATGCACATGCAGTCTCGTGATCAATAGATTTAATATTCAGATGAAAATGTGTCAGCAGTGGTTTAAAAATGCAATATAATATACTCAAAGGTGTTTTAATAGTGTGGCCGTATTATTACAACTGACTGGGGGTGTAATGAAATAAAATAATTTCTAAAATTAGGTGTTAAAAATACCAGATGCAGCAAAAATACAGAGCATACTTACTGGTTTGTCAGTAGATCAGGTACAACAAACAGGTTGATTCTGGACAGGCCAGTCCTTGTACCCAGATAGGCAATCTCAACACCTTTGTCAGAGTTCCTATGATTCAAAATATTTAAAAACGTGGTATTAGATAATACCATAATAATAGGTTCATAAAGTAAGACAATGCCTATGTTTAAAACAAACATACTCCGACTTATTGAGAACCAAACTGGTCCAGTAGGCCTCCAAAGGGGCAGTTACCACTGCATCGAAAAGGACTTCTTGAATTAACTCCTTATCACCTAAAACAAACAAAAACAGGCATTTATTGTTACGAAACAAAGACCACAAATTAATCTTAAGTGTACAGTTGATTGTTGATGACTTAAACAAACATTGTAGTTTGGGCTCATGTCCACTGAGGTATAGTTTGATTGCCTCTATTTGGGTCAAGTAGCGGTGCTCTGGGTGCTCATCAGTGTTGCAGTATGTCCTGTTGTATAAGAGAATGACCAATAAAGTCATTTCAAAAATTGTCAATCGACTGCCGAAGCTATTTCAATGCGCAACCAAGCAGTTATAAATAACAACTCAATGCTCGTACCATTCATCTGCAAGGGCAACATCAGGATGCTCCAAGTCATGAAGACCTAGAATTTAAAAAAATCAAATGACCTATTAAAATAAATCTTTTAAAAAAAAAAGAGTCCTCAAATTAAGCTGGAGTGGCTATTAACTTGTTTTAAATACATTCCAAAACAGTGAAAAATGTATTTTCTGGCTGGTTGTGACAGGTCTGATTACATCAGGAAGAGCCAAGTCATGCTCAGACCGCCTCTTACGATGGATATGTTTGGACTAACACACTTACCATCATGACATGAATATTAACGTGCGTGAGGCTGGATCGTGGAAATTGACACTGTGGCTGACATATGCCTCTGTGGTGGTATGGTTAATAGAGCTAAAAAAAAAAAAAATACTAGAAAATATTACAACTCCTGTATAATGTGAGTTTTCATTAAATATAATATTTCCAGATGTGGTGGTGAGCTGAAATGTGCCTTTAATGTGTACCTTTCAAATAATTTTGTATCATTTTACTCCATTAGTTTTCATTAAATATCCATCCATCCATCTTCTTCCGCTTATCCGAGGTCGGGTCGCGGGGGCAGCAGCCTAAGCAGGGAAGCCCAGACTGCCCTCTCCCCAGCCACTTCGTCTAGCTCTTCCCGGGGGATCCCGAGGCGTTCCCAGGCCAGCCGGGAGACATAGTCTTCCCAACGTGTCCTGGGTCTTCCCCGTGGCCTCCTACCAGTTGGACGTGCCCTAAACACCTCCCTAGGGAGGCGTTCAGATGGCATCCTGACCAAATGCCCGAGCCACCTCATCTGGCTCCTCTCGATGTGAAGGAACAGCGGCTTTACTTTGAGTTCCTCCCGGATGGCAGAGCTTCTCACCCGATCTCTAAGGGAGAGCCCCGCCACACGGCGGAGGAAACTCATTTCGGCCGCTTGTACCCATGATCTTATCCTTTCGGTCATGACCCAAAGCTCATGACCATAGGTGAGGATGGGAACGTAGATCGACAGGTAAATTGAGAGCTTTGCCTTCCGGCTCAGCTCCTTCTTCACCACAACGGATCGATACAACGCCCGCACTACTGAAGACGCCGCACCGATCTGCCTATCAATCTCACGATCCACTCTTCCCCCACTCGTGAACAAGACTCCTAGGTAGTTGTACTCATTTAATACCCCCGTAGTTTAATTATCATCAATGCAATCAAGGTAATACATTTTATAATACTGAATAATTTGTGATTTAATACACGTTACTGATAATACAAATATAAGCATTTCCACTGGGTGTGACAAGTGATCATCAATGGGAGGAAAGCACCATACCTTCTTCCACAGTCACATTCCCGCTGAAGAAGAACATGCCATGGCCTTTGGAAAGCGCAACCCCGAGGCTAATAATGAAAAATAGAATCAACTCACGATTCTCTAGTGTGAAAAGTAAAATAACAAGCTGAATTATGAGTCATGTTTTCCTTGTACAGCCAAATTCCTTGATTTTTTTCTCACCTGAAAGGAGTGCCCTTGATGTCCGTGTAGTAGTAATCATTATGCAAAACCAGTACACGTCGCTGTAAAGCAAGGGAAGATACATGATGTATTGTGAGATGCTGCAGTCACAACCTCAACTCTCCCGTCCAAAGGCAAAACCCAGTAACTCAATTTTGGTCAAAACTGAGCTGATAATAATTTTGGAGTTCCTAGGTGATATGCTTTACATTAGTGTATGCGATATTGTAATTTGTTCCGTAAATAAGCTGTTACGCGCATGGCAGGACCTAGCAACTACCACATAACTGCGTAGATACAACAGAGAAACCTAGTATCTCAAGGGACCAATCGGAGCTTCTTTGTCAGTCGCCTTATCGTCTTTAGTGAGACGTTTGCACGAATGGGGGCTGACAGTCAACCTGATTATGTGATATTATGGCACGAGGGGATATTTGGAAGATTGGCCCAGGACGTTGCAAGCACCTTCATTAAATGTATTGTTCTTGGTTCTTCCCCTTGCATACTCTTTTGGGCAGATAACTGTCGAGGTCAAAATAAAAAACTGGACGCTGAACACGGCTCTTGCCCAATGTGCAAACGCAGAATGGGGCCCACCTGAGATTGTGATAAAATATCTGGAGAAAGGGCACACGTTCATGAGAGCAGATTCAATCCATGGCTCAATCGGCAAGAAAATGAAAGCTCAAGAAAACATCTATACGTTTGATGACTTTGTAGATCTTTGTAAAACAGTATCAAGATAGATTGGTTTTCCTTTGTTTTCTGAAAATCAGGTAGAAGTGAGTTACTAGGTTTTGCCTTTGGACGGGAGATTACTCAGCAACATCACACATGGATCTTCAAGGACGGGATTTACTGCAGCATGGCTCCATCTACTGGTGGTGGAGGTACTTGCTTGTGGTGGCTGCTTGGTGAGAACATTCCACAAAACTTTGGCTGTATGACAACAGTCTTGCATAAATAATTGTGATTATGCATGAATGTTTCTGTGCTTTAGTGTATGTGTTTGCAGATACATATTTACATATTGAATACTTATTAATCGGGCCAAAGTGTTTAGTTTTTTTTCACGAAGGTTTAAAAGTGCAAATTGAACACACAAGCATGCACACACACACAAAGTCACACAGCAGTGTGTCTCCCTTCAATACACTGGGCTGCTGTGTCTGTTGTAGTCAGCAACATGTGCATGTTGGAGATAAGCGGCTCACACACTGAGGCAGACACATTCGTGCATGCAGAGCAAACCGAATCAGACACAAATTCCCCCGTCAATGTTATACACCACTGTATATAACTTCTTGGCAGAGCAGGCTGCAAAGTATTGCCTTTGGAACACCATAGCCGACCTTTAGAAAATGGCTTTATTTGTACATTGTCCATTTTCAAAATGTGCATTGCTCACCCCTTTGTCGACGCTCTTCTTCACCTCCATTGAGAAGGTCCCCGTCTTCCTATTGACCATGGCATTTCTCAGCTAAAAGCACAAAGATTGGGCAGGCTTGGTGTCAAGCATGTATTTTATTCTAGTGGTGTAAAATTACAAGACCCACCGCGTCGTCCTTGTCCTCCCATTCTACTTCGGACAGATCCACGCTGCTGTAGTTTGGCTTTCTTCGCTTTTTGCCATCACCATACTGGCCAGGAAGTAAACGTGCATTGAAAGAGAATCATGCTAAATACATTTGAGTGGGGGTAATCAGTTAATACTAGTGCCCTATGACCCAAGCTGCCTGTAGAATTTTTAGTTTGATGAGATTTAGAACTAAACTAATACTTATATCCTATTGGTACTACTGTAGAGATAATCTACAAAACACTTCATTATCTTTAAAGGGGACCAATGATGATTTTATTATATATTCAAACACTTCCTTGTGATCTAGATAATATAAATTGGACATGCTTTGGTGTAAATTGTGCACATTCGTCACATTTAAAAAACTGCTTTTTGAGTCTGCATGATGATCATTCTTGGAGAAGTTCTGATTTCAATTAAAAATATGCCAGACCCTTTCCAAAATTACCAATTTGTCTTCTGAAAGTATGCACTGTTGTATATAATAGTGCAATAATATAATTGTCCTGTGTTATGTATTTTACAATGTACTGCTTTTACCTTTCCTGTATTTTCTATTATTACTTAAAATTGTTTTATACTTTAATTCTTTTTTAACCTGTAAAGCGTCTTTGAGTGATTAGAAAAGCGCTATATCAAATAAAATGTATTATTATTATTATTATTATTATTATTATTATTATTATTATTATATATCTTGAAAAAGAACATTGCAGCTTTGTGCGCATGCCAAGAATATAAGAAAATCACACTTTTTTTTGTATTTGTGTCTTCAAACTCAGCTGGCAACCGGCAGAGCTCCTCCCCTCTGGCTGATAGCTTATACTCAACGTCCAATTAAGTATGTCCCCCTCGCTGTGATGTCACAACGTAGCCGGGCTGCAAAACCCCTGGGGCAGAGGCATCCAAACCTCACGCTTAAAGGGGAACATTATCACAATTTCAAAAAGGTTAAGAACAAAAAAAATCTGTTCCCAGTGGCTTGTTGTATTTTTTTAAGTTTTTTTCAAAATTTTACCGGTCCCGGAATATCCCTAAAAAAAGCTTTAAAGTGCCTTTTTTTCGCTCTCTGCGAAGACACTGGCCATTTTCCTGTGACGTCATACAGTGCTGCCAATACAAACAAACAATAGCGAATAGCACAGCAAGATATAGCGACATTAGCTCAGATTCAGACTCGGATTTCAGCGGCTTAAGCGATTTAACAGATTACGTATTTATTGAAATGGATGGTTGGAGTATGAAAGTATTGAAGAAGAAACTGAAGCTATTGAGCGAATAGCTATTGACACTATTCATAGCCATAGCATGGCCGAATAGCTGCGTTAGCATCGCCGGTAAAATGTGCCGACCAAACGATCAGGACTTTCACATCTTGTGACACTGGAGCAACTTAAATCCGTCGATTGGTAAGTGTTTTTTTAGAATATAGTTGCAAATGCATCTGCATGTTATCCATACACCTCTGTGCCATGTCTGCTTCAGCACCACCGGTAAATAGCATGTTAGCGTAGCATGTTAGCATCGATTAGCTGGCAGTCATGGCGCAACCAAATATGTCTGATTAGCACATAAGTCAACATCAACAAAATTCAGTTTTGTGATTTCGTTGACTTTATCGTTGCAAATGCATCTGCAGGTTATCCATACATCTCTGTGCCATGTCTGTCGTAGCACCGCCGGTCAAATGTGCAGACACTCCGGCACATTCAATGGGGGTCTGGCGGCAGATTTCTTGCCACTTTCGCATCTTTGGTGCAACTTGAATCCTTCCCTGTTACTGTTGTTACACCCTCCGACAACACACCGACGAGGCATGATGTCTCCAAAGTTCCAAAAAATAGTCGAAAAAATGGAAAATAACAGAGCTGAGACGCGGTGGTTAAAATGTGTTGAACATTAAACTGGCGGGTGTATTACCTCGGTGACGTCACGTTCTGACGTCATAGCCACCAGAGTGATAAATAGAAAGGCGTTTAATTCGCCAAAATTCACCCATTTAGAGTTCGGAAATCGGTTAAAAAATATATCTTTTTTCTGCAACATCAAGGTATATATTGACGCTTACATAGGTCTGGTGATAATGTTCCCCTTTAAATGCATGACCCTAATAGTCTGACCCCAATAGTTGGCGACTCCATAAGGGACAAGCGGTAAAAAATAATGGATGGCTGGATAATTCTTTAGTGTTTGCAATTAAGTACAGACTTACAATGTTATATAAATGATAAATGGGTTGTACTTGTATAGCGCTTTTCTACCTTCAAGGTACTCAAAGCGCTTTGACACTACTTCCACATTTACCCATTCACACACACATTCACACACTGATGGAGGGAGCTGCCATGCAAGGCGCTAACCAGCACCCATCAGGAGCAAGGGTGAAGTGTCTTGCTCAGGACACAACAGACGTGACGAGGTTGGTACTAGGTGGGAATTGAACCAGGGACCCTCAGGTTGCGCACAGCCACTCTTCCACTGCGCCACCCCGTCCCTATTAAATGGAATGTTAGGTCCCTATACTGTACTGTACTTTCACAGACTGATGTGACTGATAGAGCATGGTGGCCTAACAGCTTGAGCTTGCTATAAAACACCCTACATTAAGTTGTTGTTTTTTTGTCATCCATCTGTGTTTCTACAAGTTTGTGTGGACAGGTATTGTATGTGTGAACTAGGAAATCTCATTAATGTTCATTCATCAACAAAGATAACCTCCCAACCCTCATTAGTTGTGAAACACCGCTCATTAGCATCTTTAATTAGATCACTATTAAACCATCTGTTTGTGTGTCTTTCTTTTTCTCCATCCATTCATCCATTTTCTACCGCTTATTCCCTTTTTGGGTGGGGGGGGGGGGGGGGGGGCGCTGGTGCCTATCTCAGCTACAATCAGAAGGAAGGCGGCGTACACCCTGGACAAGTTGCACTCAACGCAGGGTCAACACAGATAGACAGACAACATTCACACTTACATTCACACACTAGGGCCAAATTAGTGTTGCCAATCAACCTATCCCAGGTGCATGTTTTTTGGAAGTGAGAGGAAGCTGGAGTATCCGGAGGAAATCCACGCAGTCACGGGGAGAACATGCAAACTACGCGCAGAAAGATCCCGAGCCTGGGATTGAACCGAGGACTACCCTTTTTTTTTTTTCTCCTACTCATATTTTGTCATCTCATGCCTCCTCTTCCCTGCATCCTACTCATTCACCTGTTAGCAGGCCCTCTGAAGTTGATCATAAACCCTATATTAGTCTATCCATAGTGTTAAGAAGGGCTAAAACACACTCCTTATCTAGTGTAAATATTACGCACATTGATACGTCACAAGACATTTTTACTGTACAGGATAGGTGTAATGTCTGCACCTCAGTTGTATGGCTTCAATAATAAGGGCCGACATTTGTTAACGAGTTACTGTTCTTCTGCCGCTAATACTCACAAGTGGGCGCAGATCTGGGTGGGTGAGAATGTAGCCATTGTTGGTGATTGCAAATGCATAGCCATGAATCCCCAACTAGGAGAATGCATACAAATAAAAAAGAAGACAAATCAAATAATTACAGACAAGCACAGTATGTCATTGTGCATTTATAGGACACTACACTACTGTCCCAGCATTATTAGATCAAAAGCAAGAGCTGTATCAAAATTGTTGCTTATAAAAAGATTGTTTGGATTGACAGTGTCAGGTCTTGAAGAAAAACACCAAACAGCTCAATAAATGGAATGTTTTCTCTTTTTTTTATTACGGAAAGTGCCAAAACCCACACTACTATACTACTTTTTCGTACATTACATAGTCAGAACAATGCACCCTTTTCCCTTCTTTATCTGTTTTTCAATGTTTTTGTATATTTCATTAGTCCTAATATTCAATGTTTTTAGGGCTGTAAATGTTAACGCGTTAACGCATGTGATTAATAAAGAAAATATTGTGTTAACATTAATGAAAGATGATTAATCAAAGTGCACACTGCACAGTGAGTGATCACGTCACACACCAGTGATAGTTAGAGCGATGTGCTCTGCGCCCACTTTCACTTCAAAATAAACCATGACGGAACTTTAGATAAAAGTGAGATAGTTAGTATTGCAACGACAAACTTTCTTATCATCGGCGCACATCCAGTTTAAAATAGCATCTTAAAGCGAAACATGAACGTGAGGTTGGCGCCGCTAGCACTGATGCTACTTAAAGGCCTACTGAAACCCACTACTACAGACCACGCAGTCTGATAGTTTATATATCAATGATGAAATATTAACATTGCAACACGTGCCAAAACGGCCTTTTTAGTTTACTAAATTGCAATTTTAAATTTCCTGCGAGTTTCTTGTTGAAAACGTCACGGAATGATGACGCGTTCTTATGACGTCACGGACTGTAAGGAAAAATTAGCGCTGCACCACTAGCCGCTAAAATTCGTCTGCTTTAATCGCATAATTACACAGTATTTTGGACATCTGTGTTGCTGAATCTTTTGCAATTTGTTCATTTAATAATGGAGACTATAAAGAACAATGCTGTTGGTGGAAAGCGGTGGATTGCAGCTGTCTTTAGCACTGAGACACAGCCGGTGTTTCTTTGTTTGTTGTGAAGCAGAGCGGTCAAGCGAACATGTTTTCTCTACGTCAAGCAGCATGTTTTTGGATGGGGAAATTATGATATATATTTTACCGGAGACATCAGTGGATTATTCGTCGTCCTGCAGCAGCTGTCAAAAAAGGCAGCTGTAAGCTTGGCTCCTCGGCTTCTCTCTGAGACACTGCGTGTTCACCACAGCCATCCGACCTCGAAATATGTCTTTACAATCTTTAAAATCTCACTAAAACACTATTAAAACAATAAGCAGATAAGGGATCTTCCAGAATTATCCTAGTAAATGTGTCTAATTATATCTCTAACGCTGACACTGCCGCCGCCCAGAGCCGTCGCTTTTTTCTTTTTTTTTTTTCTAGTCCTTCACTATCAATATCCTAATTCACAAATCTTTCATCCTCGCTCAAATTAATGGGGAAATTGTCGCTTTGTTGGTCCGAATTGCTCTTACTGCTCGTGGCTCCCATTATAAACAATGTGAAAAAGTGTGGAGCCCTGCAACTCGTGACATCAAGCGCACATACTTCCGGTAAAGACAGTGCTTTTCTATTAGCGACCAAAAGTTGCGAACTTTATCGTCGATGTTCTTTACTAAATCCTTTCAGCAAAAATATGGCAATATCGCAAAATGATCAAGTATGACACATGGAATGGACCTGCTATTCCCGTTTGAATAAGAAAATCTCGTTTCAGTAGGCCTTTAAAATGTTGCCAAACGTCCCTTGAAACACAGAATGATCCCGTATATACAAACAAAAGTACGTGTTTCGTATTGAGATGACAAGGAACACACTCTTTCCAGTGTTTTCATTAAATAACTGGCCAACAGAGACGATTATTTTTGTTTTCATGTTGGTGCGTCCTGTAAAAGAACAAGGTAAATCATGACGTCACAAGGCAGTTTTGACTCGGCAGCTACACCACAGTCGCCAACAGGCACCAAGCAGGCATCTTATCAGTGCAGCAGATAACTTAAGTGTATAAAAGATAAAATAGAAGTGTTCTGCTGTCTATGCTTGCAAAAAGCGCAACATTTATGTGAGTGTGTTTGTTTTGTCACTGAGTGCAGTTTTGGTCCGAGGTCGAGCGCACGTCATCATTCAATGAGGATTTTACACATCCAGTTTGGACCCTTCGGTAGGAGGAGAGAAGTATTTGGCTTCAACTATTAGTGGCATGTCATTTATTCAATTTTATTGAGCTATGAATGTGTGTGGTGCTTTTATTTCATGATACATTGCAAAGACAATAATCTCACTGAGAGGAGATCTCCTTCGTAAATAGAGCACGATTGAAATGTCGCCAGTCATATTAGTGAAACAAATATCTCACCTCCCCTTTTGTCACATTAGTTTTCATAGTGATGACAATTGGAGACTTGCTCTATCATAAAGCTGCACACTGAATTGAGTATGTTTTAAGTTAAGCAGGACATAACCTTGTTAAAGAGGTATGTTTATTTGTATTACGTTAGGCAGGAAAAAACATTCTATTTAAAATATGCACTTAATTTTTACCTGACTTACTGTCACCAAGTTTTGAGCAAATCATTGACTTGCAGTTCAGTAAAACATTTAGAAAACGCTCCTGTAGGACATTCTTAATGCAAAATTTAATTTGTATCCAAATATTCGGGTATTTTAAAGAACATTTTATTTATGCAAACAAATAATAACCTGTGTTTAACCATGATTAATCACAGAATTAGTGTGATTACCGTATTTTTCGTATTATAAGTCATAGTTTTTTTCATAGTTTGGTCGGGAGTGCGACATATACTCCGGAGCGACTTATGTGTGAAATGATTAACACATTGCTGTAAAATATCAAATAATATTATTTACCTCATTTCCGGAAGAGACGAAGAAAATGTCAGCAATCGTCACACACACGTCAACCAATAAGAATTTGGCCGGGGAGGGTCATGGCAGAAGTGCATTGTGGGTCATGGAATGCTAACCGTTATATGCTACATGCTACTGTAGTAGCTATTAAAATGGATCATTTCATCGTCGGCAGTAACTAATAAAAACTGAAAAGGGCTGAACAAAAATGGCCCCGAAAAGGAAATCATGTACTGCAGATTACAAGCTGGATGTAGTGAAATATGCAGCAGAAAACGACAAAAGGAAGCGGCGGATACCTTTGGAGTTGGCAGAGTCGTTTAGAAGCGACATCGAGGAAGAAGATTTCATGGGATTTATCGATTAGGAGTGACAGATTGTTTAGTAAACGTATAGCCTGTTCTATATGTTATAGTTATTTGAATGACTCTTACCATAATATGTTACGTTAACATACCAGGCACGTTCACCGTTGGTTATTTATGTGTCACTTATTCAGCCTGTTGTTCAATATTCTTTATTTATTTTAAATTGCCTTTCAAATGTCTACTCTTGGTGTTGGATTTTATCAAATAAATTTCCCCCCAAAATGCAATTTATACTCCAGTGCCACGTATACCGTATTTCCTTGAATTGCCGTAGGGTAGTGGTCCGGCACCAATCGGGCCACGGCCCAATACCGGGCTGCGGAAGAATTTTTAATTCATTTTTATAAAAAAAATATATATATATATATTTTTGTTTTATTTTTTATTAAATCAACATAAAAAAACACAATATACACTTACAATTAGTGCAACAACCACAAAAACCTCCCTTTTTCATGACAAAAACGTCCCTTTTTCATGACGAATGGAAAAAACAAAACAAAACAAAAAAAAAAAGCACCCCCCCCCGGGCCGCGGGACAAATTATTAGGCGTTGACCGGTCCGCAGATACAAAAAGGTTGGGGACCACTGCCGTAGGGCATATAGTATGCGCCTGCCTTGAAATACTGCCGGGTCAAACTCGCTTCCCAAAATAATTAGCGCATGCTTCGTATTACCGCCTGGTCACGAGTGACACTTCCCTTGTCATCAATTTTGAAAATGGAGGAGGCTGATTTCAATACCGGTAATTTGGAATCGCATAAAGGGAAGAAGATTAAGAGCTATTCAGTAGGATTTAAGGTCCAAGCTTACATCCCACTCAAATTTTAACTGCATGCCTTTGGTAAGTGCCGGAGTGAGAAGAGGTTTTAAAATAATTAGCGCATTCTTACTTTTACCGCATGCCTTTGGTAAGCGCAGGGGTGAGAAGAGGTTTTAAATTAATTAGCGCCCCGGCGGCAATTCAAGGCAATACGATATGTGTTTTTTTCCTTCTTTATTTTGCATTTTTGGCTGGTGCGACGTATACTCAAAGCGATTTATAATCCGAAAAATGTAATTAAAAATTATTAATAGACAGCCCTATTTTTTTTTCTATTGCATGTCTGTACCACAGAAGACGCTGCTTTTAATCTCAGTGTACATGCGTAGTAGTGACATTTTAAGGCATTATTGTGTTATGTGCTACTCTTATTCCATTCTATTTTCGGACAGTAAAAGGACGTTGCTCTACATATAACAAAATACATTTCAGTATTTTCTTTTCTTGGCTACCTTTTTCACAGTAGGTTGGTGTGACTCCTCTAGTCTAGACAAATAACACTCAAATGTCAAAACCAACTATGGGGACACAAGGAAAGTACACTATCACATTACTGGTGTACATGGTATACTGTATAATTCACTTCATTACTGAACTGGAAAAAGGAGGCAGGAACAAAACCTAATCAAAACCTCTCATCATCCGCTGTATGGTTCGATATTCAATTACTGTGGACATGTCCACTCTGTATAAAACATTTGGATGTACAATAACATTCGGGATTTGGAAAAGGGAATATAATGACAATAAGTACCTTGTATTTTGGAATAGTCTTCAGCAGCTCTGACACAGGAACGTCTGTCCCGACAACCCCGAGTAGGATGCCATGGTTCCTCTAAAAATATAATTTTAACGAGTATTTAAAATGTTACATAACACAGTTTCATAAAACACTTGACTGGTTTCCTGTATATCCTTGTAAATATAACTAAAGCTACAGGCAGAATGGTGTGTTGTGTAACGTGGATGGATACACTTTATTATTAACAATAATTTCTGCAAACTATTTTGAAACCTCAGAAGTCATGTGAGGTTGCGCGATTTTGTGTGAAAGTGCCACCTTGTGGATGATTGTGAATGGGCTTCAGACGGTGATAGAAAAAACACTCATGGTAATCTAAGAAGGTAAGTAATATTTAAATGGAATAGTTTATAGTTTTTACCAAATATTTGATAGACTGTCTGCCTTCACAATGATAGTATAACCTCAATTTACGAACCACTCTTTGCACAGACTTTTGGATTTACGAACTATGTACAGACCAATTAAAAATACCCTTTGGTGTATGAACCTTGTCCCTGTGTATGAACGTATCATCCACCCATTTTGTGTTATTGTGTGTCAAATAGCCATGTTGTGCTCAGCAGCACAAAGATTGTAGGCAGGCTGATGGATCTCCGGTGCTCATTATGTCAGCAGAGTAGACTGTTAGCTACTGTACTACTAGATGTGTCTTTTGAGAGTTTGTAGCCTTTTTAATTTTTTTTTTATAGTTTTGCTAGTCCAAATGAGTCCAAGGAAAGCAATGGACAAGTGATGTGTGGTTTAAAACATTCAGGAAGTATCTACAGCGTTGTTGACACTGCCTCACCCGCCCTGTACCCTTTCATTTGACAAAGTTTAACTGACAAGTAAAAGTGTATTTTATTTTTAATTCCTAATCATTGTAGTGACCTGGCTCTTAAAGTTCGGTTTTGTGATTGCCAACTGTGAGTACACCGTGGGGTAGTGACAATGCGTGTGTGCATGTGTGTGTGTGAGTTCAGTGTGCCTGCAAACGATGACAGTTGAGGTAGTGTCGACTTTGTTATTAATTAGGAAGTTGATCTATCACCGCCTTGTTATGTTTGTTTAATATACTGTGCCATGTAGCTCTTTATATTGTGTTCAACGTGTACAAACATTTACTAAATTATGACATTTTGTGAAGGCTAGAACTGATTATTCATATTTACATGGTTTTGTATTGGGAAATTTGCTCCAAAATACATTTTTGTCTATTTACGAACCATGTTGAAGAACCAATTAAGGTGGTAAATACAGGTTCCACTGTAGAAACTTTGCAATTTGAATGAAATAAATAGTTCAGTGGTCTTGTGGTTAGAGTGTCCGCCCTGAGATTGGTAGGTCGTGAGTTCAAACCCCGGCCGAGTCATACCAAAGACTATAAAAATGGGACAAATTACCTCCCTGCTTGGCACTCAGTGTCAAGGGTTGGAATTGAGGATTAAATCACCAAAAATGTTCCCGGGCGCGGCCAGTGCTGCTGCTCACTGCTCCCCTCACATCTCAGGGGGTGAACAAATGAGGACACATTTCACCACACCTAGTGTGCATGTGACAATCATTGGTACTTTAACTTAAATATATTTTTCAGTTTTAAATATTCATTGACTCTAATAAGTGCAATTGAAAGACCAGTCATGTCAGTCAAAAGCACGGGCTCTTGCTGTTTTTCAAAAGGGCAGACAAAGAAAGCACTGACGTCAGTTGACAGCTGCCAGGAGAACACTTAATGGCACAATTGTACCGATACTTACAGTCTCATTCTTTGTGCTGAACACAGGCATTGCCACAGTGGTCATCAGAACTGGACCTTGACCATCGTCCAGCTGTTGAAGTTATGAAATAAATAGTCAGAAAGATATTGCGTGAGTGAATGAGGGAGACAGAAAGACAAAGAGAAGAGGAAGAATGAAACCAATTATTGAACATAATCAGCAGCTTGTTGTCAATGAATCCTTGAAACATATTTTTAGATGATTCGTGATATAGCGGAGCAGAGAGTGATTTTGCAAAGTCATACTGAATCGTCATTTTCTGGCTCCTCTAAACCTTTACGACATGTTTTATTCATGTTTATTATTTGACTTAAAACATGTTCAATCACAGCTTGTCTTTGATCTCCTGCGGAATGAGCTTATCCAAAGGCAGCCCTTCTAGTTAGGATCTGGGTATCTTTCCTCCCTCAAGACTGCTGGAATAATTACATTTATCTTTGCAGGGGCAGTCTGTCTATGCTTGTGATTTCCATTTCTACATGGAGGTTGACACGGTTTTGTTGTTATAAAGTTGCCCACTAAAAAAACCAAGCAGACTTGGAAAATATGTTTTTAAAATGTTGTACTTCTGTGCTTGCAACACTTGCAAAAAGAGTGGTATACCCTCACAACTACTGCTTTTGTCACACTGACACTTGGAATCACCCATGTTGTCCCTTGCAAAGACTCAAATACCATATTTCTCGGACTATAATATGCAGTTTTTTTCATAGTTTGGCCAGGTGTACGACTTATGTGTGAAATTATTAACACATTACCGTAAAATGTCAAATAATATTATTTATCTCATTCGCGGAAGAGACGAAGAAAATGTCAACAATCACACACACGTCAGCCAATAAGAATTCGGCAGGGGAGGGTCATGGCAGAAGTGCATTGTGGGTCAAGGGATGCTAACTGCTATATGCTATATGCTACTGCCGTAGCTATTAATATGGATCATTTCATTGTTGGCGGTAACTTACAAAAACTGAGAAGAGCTCAATAAAAATTGGACCGAATAGGAAATCATGTACTGCAAATTACAAGCTGGACGTAGTGAAATATGCAGCAGAAAACGACAAGAGGAAGCGGCACATACCTTTGGAGTTGGCAGAGTTGTTTAGAAGCGACATCGAGGAAGAAGATTTCATCGGAATTATCGATTAGGAGTGACAGATTGTTTGGTAAACGTATAGCATGTTCTATATGTTATATTTATTTGAATGACTCTTACCATAATATGTTACGTTAACATACCAGGCACGTTCTCAGTTGGTCATTTATGTGTCATATAACGTACACTTATTCAGCCTGTTGTTCACTATTCTTTATTTATTTTATATTGCCTTTCAAATGTCTATTCTTGGTGTTGGATTTTATCAAATAAATTTCCCCCAAAAATGCGACTTATACTCCAGTGCGACGTATACATGTTTTTTTCCTTCTTTATTATGCATTTTCGGCCGGTATACTCTGAAAAATACGCTAGGTCTACTGCAAGGCAAGCTCAATTTAGCTCTATCTGCCTGTGTATGCTTCATTTAGTGGTGGTAGGTTTTACTCTTCAGAAAAGTACAAAGCAAAAACTATATGACTGTGCTTTGAGAAGAGAAAAACAAGTTTGCGCCAAAAAAACTAGGGCAAACGTTGATTGCTCCAGCAAAGTGGCGTGGTAACATGACTACGTTTTGTTATTTCTAGCCATGTTTACGCAAATGATGCGGTGATGACGACTTAATCAATGAACAAACCTTAGTGGTCCATATGATGCATACTTGAAATCCCTTTTTGCTAAAAAAAGTACCAACAGGAAAAGTTTCTATAGCAATTTGATTGATGGAATATCATGTTATGCAACAGGTCTCTGCAGAGTTATTTCTGTCTTGAACACATTTAATAGGTTCACTAAAGCTACACCTAAAAATACCATCTCTATTTCACCCCCAACAACAACAGGCAATGACATGAAATTACTGGCATCCATCTATTCCCCATCAGACACTGAGGAAAAGGGAAGCGGTGAGTGATCAGACCTGTAACGTCTAGTAAAAGCAATTGAGGACACAGTATTGGACATCAAAGAGAGTACAGGGTGTATATAAGCACTGGTGCTGTAACAATGGATGGCCTTGATGCTAGAAAATAAAGATCGATCAAAGGACAGAGGGAAGGTGCAGAACCTCATCTAAAAATAAGAAAAAAATCTATTTCCAAGCTGAGGTATATATTGGATCATGTATCACGGATTGGTAAACACACAGACCGGGAGTACTGTATATGTTGTCCAGCATTTCCAGCCACTGCCAACAACATTTTGCTTGAATGCATTTTTGGTGGAGTTCAGGCTTTCAAGGATATGTCAAAAGTAAAAGGAGCTGTGTGTAGAAGGACAACCAGCAACACATTTAAAAGTTAACATTGCTGTAGATTGGAGCTTATGGTTATCCTCATGGGTGTCAAACTCTGGCCCGCCGTGTAATTTCACTTGGCCCTTGAGGCAATATCAAATTAACATTAGAGCTGGCCCGCCGCTGTAACACCGCATTCACCGCTAACACTCTTACTTGACAAACCTCTCGATTTTCCCGGGAGACTCCCGAAGTTCAGTGCCCCTCCCGAATTTCATCCTGGACAACAATATTTGGGGTGGGCTTTAAAGGCACTGCCTTTGGCGTTCTCTACAACCTGTCTCCACGTCCGCTTTTCCTCTATACAAACAGCGTGCCGGCCCAGTCACATAATATATGCGGCTTATACACTCACACAAGTGAATGCAATGCATACTTGGTCAACAGCCATTCAGGTCGTACTGAGGGTGGCCGTATAAATAACTTTAACACTGTTACAAATATGCTCCACACTGTGAACTCACACCAAACAAAAATGACACATTTCGGGAGAACATCCACACCGTAACACAACATAAACACAACAGAACAAATACCCAGAACGCCTTGCAGCACTAACTCTTCCGGGACACTACAATTTACACCCCCCGCTATGACCAAACCCCGTCCACCTCAACCCCACCACCAAAAAGAGGCATTACATTTTTATTTTTATTTTATTTGATATGCCATTGATATGTTTTTATTATTATTATTATTCGAAACTCGATTTTGCATGTCACTATAAAGTTATATAAGCCTTGCTTGTTCAATATTCAATGCAAAACTTGTTTGGGTCCCTATTAAAAGGTTGATTTGTTCAACCTCGGCCCGCGGCTTTGTTCGGTTTTAAATTTTGGCCCACTCTGTATTTGAGTTTGACACCCCTGCTCTATGGGAAAGTGAAAAAAGGACCACCCTTTAAAACCTAATACGACTCAGCACCATAACGACAACAGTTTTTGATTTGAGAAAGGACACGCTGTAGGAAATGGATGGATGGATGGAGCTGTTGTGCAAAATCTTCTCACAGGCCCCATTAAAATGATTGGAGCAGCCATATTAGGTGTGTTCTGTCCTTTGAGTAGATGACAAAAAGAAACCCTGTCACATTTACACAGCGAAAAAGTACAATATTGTGCTTCGTGTAGATTTTTGGAGATATTATAACGACTTGTCACAAGCGTAAGAGATTTTGTTCCCCTTGACAATTACTTTGTTTAGCGTCTGCATATAACTGTACTGCTTTTATCACATGAAGGTACACACTGTTCAGCTTCATTACCTTAAAAGGGTTAATTAGTTGTACTTTAAAAAATCTAAATTGACGTCTACCTCTTTTTCTGACAGCAAGTGGACTTAAAAATGTTTCCTTTCTACAGACACAGATGAACACAGTCACCAAGTCACACATATATATACACACCTACCCTATATTTACTTTCTCAAGGGACACCTTCTCCAGGATTCTGTGACAAATTGTGAGCTCTTAGATAGAACAACACTTTTTTCTGTAAATACTGTGCAAGATTCAATTGTGTTAAACACAGGTGTTGCGTGCGCACAGTAAACAAGGCACCCTGCAGGCATCCTGTAAAGATGGTTGTGGCTGCCTACGTATCACCCAGCGTTAAAAGATATTTACTCTTAAAATCGAAACATGGCAAAACACTAAATGGACAAAGTGTAATTTATTACTATTATTGATATCAATTTGGAAAAGTTTTCTACTTAGTCAAAAAATATGTTGATGTGCTCCCCGAGGCTCCTTTTATCAGGTCTATTGCTTTCACGCCCGTCATAAATCCAAATCATTGTACTTATAGCAGGTGCAAAACCCCTCCTCTGCATCATTCATCCTCATTTCTTAACTTTTTTTTACTCTCTTAAACGTCTCAAACCTCCCTCCTATCAAGGCTTGACTCCAGCCTGGCTTACTACCAGCAGGATGGGAAACAAAGTGAAATGAGCCGCAGAATGATGGATTAATACGGTCAAGATAGGAGGTAAGGGAGAAAAGCATAAAAGAGCACAGGTGGAAAAAATAAAAAAAGAGCGTAGTAAGGATATACAAACATGAAAGGAATATGGAATTATAGAAGAAATTGCTTATAACATGGAGCTAGTAGCTATCCCTACTAACACATTTAACAGATAACTTTTACTTTCTAAAGCTATTTTGTGTTGCTGGTAATGTTTTCATGTGTTTCAATGGCAACAACTGGGTTCTTGTTGTTATAATCATCAGACATACATTATAGAAACATATTGTCATTGTGGTGGATTGCTTTGACTATCTAAGTACAAACTACTCAATGAATCATTTTAAATAGCTGTTTACATGTCAATGACATGTAAATTGTTGTAAGTGGATATTTATTTTTTACACTACATAAGGTATGATTAACGACATTGTTTGTGGATGTTGAATTCAAATAGGGCAGATACACCTTTTTAATTAATCACCACAATGTATTTACAAACCCCGTTTCCATATGAGTTGGGAAATTGTGTTAGATGTAAATACAAATGGAATACAATGATTTGCAAATCCTTTTCAACCCATATTCAGTTGAATGCACTACAAATACAAGATATTTGATGTTCAAACTCATAAACTTTATTTTTTATTTTTAGCAAATAATATTTAACTTAGAATTTCATGGCTGCAACATGTGCCAAAATAGTTGGGAAAGGACATGTTCACCACTGTGTTACATCACCTTTTCTTTTAACAACACTCAATAAACGTTTGGGAACTGAGGAAACTAATTGTTGAAGTTTTGAAAGTGGAATTCCTTCCTATTCTTGTTTTATGTAGAGCTTCAGTCGTTCAACAGTCTGGGGTCTCCACTGTCGTATTTTCCGCTTCAAAATGCGCCGCACATTTTCGATGGGAGACAGGTCTGGACTGCAGGTGGGCCAAGAAAGTACCCGCACTCTTTTACTACGAAGCCACGCTGTTGTAACACGTGGCTTGGCATTGTCTTGCTGAAATAAGCAGGGGCGTCCATGAGAACGTTGCTTGGATGACAACATATGTTGCTCCAAAACCTGTATGGACCTTTCAGCATTAATGGTGTCTTCACAGATGTGTAAGTTACCCATGCCTTGGGCACTAATACACCCCCATACCATCACAGATGCTGGCTTTTGAACTTTGCGCCAATAACAATCCGAATGGTTAATTTCCTCTTTGTTCAGGAGGACACCACGTCCTCTGTTTCCTAATATAGTTTGAAATGTGGACTCGTCAGACCACAGAACACCTTTCCACTTTGCATCAGTCCATCTTAGGTGAGCTCGGGCTGGGCCAAGCCGGTGGCGTTTCAGGGTGTTGTTGATATGGGTTTGGCTTTGCATAGTAGAGTTTTAAATTGCACTTACAGATGTAGCGACCAACTGTAGTTACTGACAGTGGTTTTATGAAGTGTTCCTGAGCCCATGTTGTGTTATCTTTTACACACTGATGTCAGTTTTTGATGCAGTACCGCCTGAGAGATCAAAGGTCCGTAATATCATCCCTTACGTGCAGTGATTTCTCCAGATTCTCTGAACTTTTTGATGATTTTACGGACTGTAGATGGTAAAATCTCTAAATTCTTTGCAATAGCTCGTTTAGAAAGTTGTTAAAAAACTGTTTGACAATTTGCTTACAAAGTGGTGACCCTCACCCCATCCTTGTTTGTGAATTACTTAGCATTTCATGGAAGCTGCTTTTATACCCAATCATGGCACCCAACTGTTCCCATCTAGCCTGCACACCTGTGGGATGTTCCATATAAGTGTTTGATGGGCATTGCTCAACTTTATCAGTATTTATTGCCACCTTTCCCAACTTCTTTGTCACGTGTTGCTGGCATCTAATTCTAAAGTTAATGATTATTTGTAACAACAAAAAAATGTTTATCAGTTTGAACATTAAATATCTTGTCTCTGTAGCATATTCAACTGAATATGGGTTGAAAATGATTTGCTAATCATTGTATTACGTTTATATTTACATCTAACACAATTTCCGAACTCATATGGAAACAGGGTTTGTATTTATTATCTTTGCTTTGAGGCTGTTTTTAAGTTTGCACCCATCGTTTCGACCCAGGATTTGCTGGTGTCAAGCCACTTAGTAAAAGTGTCGTCTTTGAGAACATGCTGACACTTATTGAACAGGTAGGTGTTTAATACATCACGTACTGTACTTACAAAATACCCGTGTTCACTGAATAAATAATGACCCTTACAGTATTTTTCCAGAGGTTTCCAATCGCATTATCTCGGTGAGTTCATAGAAAACAGAAAATAATCAAATTAATTGTTTTTGCTGGTTCTAAGAAAGTTTATGCTATGATTTGGTTTCTGTTAATGTATGTAAATATACTGAGTGAGATACTGTATTCATTTCCGCTGGGTTTCCTGTGTTAATTTAGTTTTGGGCTATCACTGTATGATATTATCAGAACTCTGCAAGCTGTAATCAAAACCACTGAAAATGGTTGAGAGAAACAAAAGCAATGTGTCAGAGCAGATCATCCCTGTTGCTCATTGTTTTTGTATAATTCCATCTAGAACATGACAATAAAAGCTATTTCAGCGAATCCAGCCAAGACAAGTACCACAGACAAGCTTGTTTTCAAAACAAAAACACACTGATATACAAGCAAAATGTTGCCTCAATTACGGTCATAATTCCAGTCCTGGATATTGTGACTAAGCAAATACTGCATCCCTACTATGGATTTGTACATATGTGTTTGCATGTTTGAGCAAACATGCAAAATGAACATTCAACAATGGCGACCACCATAAACAGTTAGAAACAAAAGGACTTAAAAAAGAGTGACAAAATGTCATTTACACACAACACCATGTATCACTATTATAGTTGCTTTCCCTTGCTATGCTGCCTTCATGCATGCCTATACCACACAAAGGCCTCACAACAACAAATCACAACACACCAATGACGTCAAATCAATGTTGGTTTACCTTTTGTGCTTGAGGAAGCTATAGCAAGTTCAGGAGAAAAAGACGAAAAGGAAGGACATGTCAATGCTTTTTAAGTTAAGAGACAGGACTCATTTGTATAAGTTTCTATATGTGAGTCTGAACATCAACTATCCATCCACCCATCTTCTTCCATTCATCCAGCATCCTTGTTTCGTAAGCAGAGAAACACAGATTTCCCTCTACCCGGCTACTTCGACCAGCTCCTCCCATGGTGTTCTTGTTGACCGATATTGTCTCTCCAATGTGTCCAGGTTTTTCTTGAGCCCTGCTGTCGGTTAATCATGCCCTAACACGTCCCAAAGTATGCGTCCAGAAGGCATCCTGACCAGGTGTTCAAGTCACTGTGGAGGAAGCTCGTTTTGGCCGCTTGTACCAAAAATGTTCTCCTTTCCGTCACTACCACTACCCAAAGAGGATTAGTGTCAAGGTAAATGGATTATACTTGTTTAGCATTCAACTACCTTAAAAGTATTCCAAATCGCTTTGACACTACCTCCACATTCACCCATTCACACAAAAATTCACACACTGATGGTGGAAAGCTGCCATGCAAGGCGCTAACCAGAACCCATCAGGAGCAAGGGTGAAGTGTCTTGCCCAGAGACACAAGAGACGTGGATAGGATGGCAGATGTTGGAATCGAACCTGAAACCCTCATGCTGCTGGCACGGTCACTGTCTTATTTGCGCCACACCGCTGACATGTAGGCACGGACACCGATTGGTAAATTGATAACTTTGTATTTTGCCTCAGCTTTCCCTTCAACACAATCAATCAATCAATCAATGTTTACTTATATAGCCCTAAATCACTAGTGTCTCAAAGGGCTGCACAAACCACCACGACATCCTCGGTAGACCCACATAAGGGCAAGGAAAACTCACACCCAGTGGGACATCGGTGACGATAATGACCCAGTGGGACGTCGGTGACAATGATGACTATGAGAACATGATACTGTGATACTGATGATACTGATGACTATGAGAACATGATACTGTGAAAGATCAATCCATAATGGATCCAACACAGCCGCGAGAGTCCAGTCCAAAGCGGATCCAACACAGCAGCGAGAGTCCCGTTCACAGCGGAGCCTGCAGGAAACCATCCCAAGCGGAGGCTGATCAGCAGCGCAGAGATGTCCCCAGCCGATACACAGGCGAGCAGTACATGGCCACCGGATCGGACCGGACTCCATCCACAAAGGAGAGTGGGACATAGAAGAAAAAGAAAAGAAACGGCAGATCAACTGGTCTAAAAAGGGAGTCTATTTAAAGGCTAGAGTATACAAATGAGTTTTAAGGTGAGACTTAAATGCTTCTACTGAGGTGGCATCTCGAACTGTTACCGGGAGGGCATTCCAGAGTACTGGAGCCCGAAATGAAAAAGCTCTACAGCCCGCAGACTTTTTTCGGGCTTTGGGGATCACTAATAAGCCGGAGTCCTTTGAACGCAGATTTCTTGCCGGGACATATGGTACAATACAATCGGCAAGATAGGCTGGAGCTAGACCGTGTAGGATTTTATACGTAAGTACAACAGACTAATGTAGAGTCAAATCATTGTAGGTGCCACACCAATATGCCTGTCAATATCGTGATTCATCTTCACTAACACGCAAACAATACCCTAATGTTTTAGAACCCATCCACTGAAGGAACAATTTTGCTATACCTTTGATTGGCTGGGACCATGGTCTCCAATTTAGAGTTTCTGAGTCTCAACCCAGTAACTTCACATTCAGGTGGTCCAGTGCCCGATACTCAGAGTAACCTATGACCAGGATAAAAAAAAACACACACTGCCTCTCTGAATCTGAGGTTCAACTCAACATTGGACCTTTTTTTTCAAAACCCCTAAACAGACCTTACCAGTTAGGCTGAGGAGTGTGATCACACGACAGTTAGAACACACCCTTAGTTTCCCCTGCTTAAAAAGGTGGACCACAACCCTGGTCTGCGAATCCAGAAAGATGGCCTCTGATGTCCATGGGATGCTGAAGAGTTGTGCCCAAAAAGTCCCACAGCATTCATGGGTCTTGGGAAATCATGGAAAAATCTCATCCCATCTGTGGATCTGCCAGAAATGTGCATTTTGACCACTTCAGCAACCTCGGCCCCAGAGATAGGAGAAACCACCGTAGTGTCCTTCAGCACCAATTCCTCATTGGAAGACATGTCGATGAGATTAAGGATACCTCTGAAGTACTCCTTCCACGGGTCCACAACATTTAAAGTCAAAGTCCACAGTGCACCATTAACACTAAAATGATGTTAATGATACACTGCTTCCCTCGTCTTCTGATGGCAGATGGTGGTCCAGAATCTATTCGAAGCTATCTATAAGTATATTAGTGGAACTCCCACGCAAAGTCCGACTTTTTACCTGTGACCGGCAAAACCGCACACCACTTTGTTTTGCCAGTAGGCATGCTGAATAGAAAGCATGCCTACTGCACAGTTGTGCCTTAGCCTGGTCAAAATAATAGTTAAATACAAAATGTGCAGTTTTATCACACATCACAGAGCAACAGTTGTTCTGAGGGAGAATGCAATAGGCATGCTGTCTAATCAGCATATTAATAAGACTGAATGAATTATCTCGGCAAAGATTTAAACAGATGTATGAATAATGAAGAGAACATTTCCTTTTTTGTCTATGGAAACATTTTTAAATCATCAATTTTGCTCATGCAAGGTTTCAAATCCTTGATTTGTAATGATGCGTATGCAATATTTTCCAATTCAACTTGTACATATAAGCATACTTGCCAACCTTGAGACCTCCGATTTTGGGAGGTGGGGGGTGGGGGCATGGTCGGGGGTGGAACGGGAGGCGTGGTTAAGAGGGGAGGAGTATATTTACCGCTAGATTCATAGATTCACCAAGTCAAGTATTTCATATATATATAATAAATATATATATATATAATAATTACTTGACTTTCAGTGAATTCTAGCTAGATATAAATAAAAGAAATATTTGAATGTCAGTGTTCATTTATTTACACATTTACACACACATAACACTCATCTACTCATTGTTGAGTTAAGAGTTGAATTGCCCATCCTTGTTTTTCTAACTATATGCATGTCCAGTAGATGGCAGTTTTGTCCTGTTTAAAAGTCTCACAACTTTGCTGTTTGGCAGACGAACTGCTTTACGGTAGACGAAAACGTACTGCTGTTGTTGTGTGTTGTTTTACCGCGCTGGGAGGACGTTAATGAAACTGCCTAACAATAAACCCACATAAGGAACCAAAAACTTGCCCTCTGTTATTCTACAGTTATAACGTCATTGGGCAGACACGCTCTTTATACACGTCACTCAGGTCCACATGGTACTGGAGGGGGTGTGGCCTCCAGCTCCGCCTGAATTTCCGGAGATTTTCGGGAGAAAATTCGTCCTGGGAGGTTTTCGAGAGAGGCGCTGAATTTCGGGAGTCTCCCGGAAAATTCTGGAGGGTTGGCAAGTATGCGTATAAGTACGTGCTCACTCATTGGTTACGTTGAACTAATACTTTATATAAGCCTGGGCAGAGGTGTCCATCCTTTGAAAGTATACAGTAATTGATTGAAGTAATGAAGTAAGCCCAAAGACTTCTCTCCAAATAGCGTTGTCTGAGTTAGCGCGTGAGATAGAGCTCAAAATGTGTACCAGTGATTAATTGTAAAGAAACAATGCAAAGAGCAATGAGGGATACTAATTTAAAATGTGATTATGACCTTAACCCAGAAAACCAATACATTTTCAAATGGTGTATCCAACAACATTTGAAGGAATTGTGCATACTTAAGTACTATGTGTGTCAACTTACTGTGCTATCAACATAGGCTTCAGTCCAAACTGTGTCATGCTCCCTGTCGATGACCTTGGGACGACTTAGGACATGGAGATATTCCATCACATTCTCTTGAACATCGGCCAGCGTGGATATCTGAGTGAAGTAACCTGAGGAGAGACAGAAGGACGATGAAATTTACCGATTGAGTTACTTATTTGGGATAGGATGTGTCTCTTTCCTGACTTTGCAGCACATCCAATATTCCTGAAATGTAATTGGCTATGGAATCAACTAAAGTTTTGCTTGCAAAAACTAAAGAAAGACATATTCAATATGTGACAGCAGGTGGCATAGCTGCACAATGACGCTAGATATTTATGACTAATAGCGAGAGGATTTCCTGCAGTCAAGCAGTAAAAGTTCAAGGAAAAGCAGCATGTGTTTGGGAATAGGTAAGACCTATGCAAATGTTATGCAAAAACAATTTCATTTAAACCAAATGTGATGCTATTTGCTATGATCATAATGCTTCCATTATGATGCTAATGTGCATGTGCAGGAGGGAATGTACTGTTATCTCAACAGGGGGCAGAGGGGTCGAGGAAAGGTAGAAATCAGGGCAGCAGTAAGTCAGAGAGAGAGGACAAAGAGTAACACACTGACTACAGGAAGAGAGAGACCACCAAATTTTCACCCACCCAGCCGTAAAAACAGTAAACTACCGCCATCACCATGAGGCAGTCAAGGAGAAAATCACAGCTCGAAGAAATAGATTTTAGGGTCATCTTTCCAGGCTGCGACCTTTATTCCACAAGGAGAAGGGGAACATTGCCAGAGGAGTCTAGACTAATATAATATAGCTTCAGTAATACTGTGGTATATACAATAAGTTATATTACTGCTTAAAGGCCTTCTGAAACCCACTACTACCGACCACGCAGTCTGATAGTTTATATATCAATGATGAAATATTAACATTGCAACACATGCCAATACGGCCGGTTTAGTTTACTAAATTACAATTTTAAATTTCCCGCGGACTTTCTTGTTGAAAACGTTGCGGAATGATGACGCGTGTGCGTAACATCACGGACTGTCAGGAGATATTAGCGCAGCACCATTTGCGGCTAAAAGTTGTCTCTTTCCATCGCGCAATTAAACAGTATTCTGGACATCTGTGTTGCCGAATATTTTGCAATTTGTTCAATTAATAATGGAAAAGTCAAAGTAGAAAGATGGAGTTGGGAAGCTTTAGCGTTTAGCCACACAAACACACGGTGATTCCTTGTTTAAAATTCCCGGAGGTGGAAGCTTTACTATGGATCAGAGCGGTCAAGAGAACATGGTTCCCGACCACTTGTCAACTGGCAGGTTTCGGTGACAAAATTGTGGTAAAAAGTCGCCTCTTACCGGAGATTTGTGGAGTTTGCGCCGTCTTTGTATCTGCCGTGACTTCCCTCAGACACTGGCCTCAAGACACCCGTGGACACACCCCTCCGACTATCAGCTACTATTTAATCTCACTAAAACACTAGCAACACAAAAGAAAGATAAGGGATTTCCTTCAATTATCCTAGTAAATGTGTCTAAAAACATCTGACTCCGTCCCAATGCAATTGCCTTTTTTTTTTTGTAACTTTATTTATTTATTTTTATTTTTTTTGTGATCCTTCGCTATCAATATCATCATCCACAAATCTTTCATCCTCGCTCAAATTAATGGGGAAATTGTCGTTTTCTCGGTCCGAATAGCTCTTGCTGCTGGAGGCTCCCATTATAAACAATGTGAGGACGTGAGGAGCCCTCACCCTTGTGACGTCATCGTCTGCGACTTCCGGTAAAGGCAAGGCTTTTTTATCAGCACCAAAAGTTGCGAACTTTATCGTCGATGTTCTGTACGAAATCCTTTCAGCAAAAATATGGCAATATCGTGAAACGATCAAGTATGACACATAGAATGGACCTGCTATCCCCGTTTGAATAAGAAAATCTCATTTCAGTAGGCCTTTAAAAAACAAAACAAAAAAAAAAACGAAAAGGTAACAGCGATAAAATCCATCCATCCATCGATCCATCCATTTTCTACCACTTGTCCCGTTCGGGGTCGCTGGGGGTGCTGGAGCCTATCTCAGCTGCATTCGGGGGGTAGGCAGGGTACACCCTGGACAATTCGCCACCTCATCGCACGGCTAGGGCTACTATATTTAAAATTTTTTTTAAATAAAAGCACCAATACGTATTGCTATACAGTGGGGCAAAAAAGTATTTAGTCAGCCACTGATTGTGCGAGTTCACCCACTTAAAATGATGACAGAGGTCTGTAATTTTCATCATTGGTACACTTCAACTGTGAGAGACAGAATGTGAAAAAAAATCCAGAAATTCACATTGTAGGAATTTTAAAGAATTTATTTGTAAATTAAGGTAGAAAATAAGTATTTGGGCAACCATTCAAAGATCTCACTGATGGAAGGAGGTTTTAGCTCAAAATCTCACGATACATGGCCCCATTCATTCTTTCCTTAAAACGGATCAATTGTCATGTCCCCTTAGCAGAAAAACAGCCCCCAAGCATGATGTTTCCACCCCCATGCTTCACAGTAGGTGTGGTGCGCTTGGGATGCAACTCAGTATTCTTCTTCCTCCAAACACGGCGAGTTGAGTTTATACCAAAATGGATACATGGATGATAGAGCAGAGGATTGGGAGAATGTCATGTGGTCAGATGAAACCAAAATAGAACTTTTTGGTATAAACTCAACTTGTCGTGTTTGGAGGAAGAAGAATACTGAGTTGCATCCCAAGAACACCATACCTACAGTGAAGCATGGGGGTGGAAACATCATGCTTTGGGGCTGTTTTTCTGCTAAGGGGACAAGACGATTGATCTGTGTTAAGGAAAGAATGAATGGGGCCATGTATCGTGAGATTTTGAGCTGAAACCTCCTTCCATCAGTGAAAGCTTTGAATGGTTCACCAAATACTTATTTTCCACCATAATTTATAAACAAATTCTTTAAAATTCCTACAATGTGAATTCCTGGATATTTTTTTCACATTCTGTCTCTCACAGTTGAAGTGTACCTATGATGAAAATTACAGACCTCTGTCATCATTTTAAGTGGGAGAACTTGCACAATCGGTGGCTGACTAAATACTTTTTTGCCCCACTGTATATAAGATAGCACTATACTCTCAGACTTGACCTGGAAGTGAACCATGTCAAATATCCTCTTTTCATGCTTAGACATTTTGGGATCCAGCTATTCTTCCAGCAGATAGTGGGGTGACAACACACACACACACACACACACACACACACACACACACACACACACACACACACACACACACACACACACACACACACACACAATGAAACGACTTGAATCAGAACCAAAACAAGCTGCCTCTGTGTAGCAGCATCGTTCATCACTGGGCCAAGTGAAGAATGACTAGTCCCTATGGAGGCCAAAGGGTGTCCTTCAGGCTGAGCCACCAGGGAGAGGGAGATGAGGAGGGGAATAAAGAAAGGAATCATCTCTGCTTTCAGCGACATGGTACACCTGCCATTGGGTCAGGCCAGGACAGCAGCAGTAAAATCAGGTTAGGATGAGAGCATAAATTAATCTATTTTGAGGCCATATACTGTATACCATATTTTTCAGACTATAAGTCACAGTATTTTTTACAGTTTGGCCGGGGATGCGACTTATATCAATCAATCAATCAATGTTTATTTATATAGCCCCAAATCACAAATGTCTCAAAGGACTGCACAAATCATTACGACTACAACATCCTCGGAAGAACCCACAAAAGGGCAAGGAAAACTCACACCCAGTGGGCAGGGAGAATTCACATTCAGTGGGACGCCAGTGACAATGCTGACTATGAGAAACCTTGGAGAGGACCTCAGATGTGGGCAACCCCCCCCCTCTATATATATATGTATATATATATATATTGAATAGATACAGTATATGTATACAATTATACCAATACTTTGGTATTTTATACACACACATATAAATGGATATATATATATATATTTTAATATATATATATATATATATCCATCCATCCATTTTCTACCGCTTATTCCCTTTCGGGGTCGCGGGGGGCGCTGGCGCCTATCCCAGCTGCACATGGACGGAAGGCAGCGTACACCCTGGACAAGTCGCCACATTCACACACTAGGGCCGATTTAGTGTTGCCAATCAACCTATCCTCGGGTGCATGTCTTTGGAGGTGGGAGGAAGCCGGAGTACTCGGAGGGAATCCACGCAGTCACGGGGAGAACATGCAAACTCCACACCGGGTTCAGTCCCCAAGCCCGGGGACTGAACCCAGGACCTTCGTATTGTGAGGCACATGCACTAACCGCTGTTCCACCATGCTGCCCTGTTTGAAAAACAATAGTAGTGAAAACAACTACAGTATAGTTATATGAAATAATATAATACAGAAATAAAGCTTTTACCACTTCAAAAGACTTCAAAACCTTTTTTAGTTTGTTCTGTTGTCTTTGAGTCTCACTAGATCCAACAACGGGCCAAGTTACCGAGGAGGGAGAGCTGGTGAAAGAATCTCAAATAGCGGTGAGTGATTGTGTTGAAAAGAAAATATTGCTAGCATTGTTACCTCCTACAATCAGTGGAGTGGGGGAGAAGAGTGGACACTTTTAAGGTGATGTGCTTGGAGGGGTTACTATTACACAAGTCTGTGCAGAGCTCTCTTGTCTAACACTGATACCCGTGACAGCACACAAAACTGATGTCATGTGTAAAATGTTTTTACAAACCATCATTTTCCAGTTTAGCTGACAGGTTAGCCAACTCCTGTTGTCACACTTACAGAAACAGGTATCAGTTCTCCACATCCAAACAATCATTGCAACAACCAATATTGTTTAATATCTGACAGCTTGATGCAACTTCTCTTTGAAAATAAATACTGTATAATGGAGTAAAAGCAGCGCAGTTGTGTATTGAGCCTACCTTTGTTGGCACACGCCATCCATTTGAGATTTTCTGCAAAAGCTGACTCTCGTCCAATCAGGTAAGGGAATATGCGGACCTGTAGAAAAAGAGCAGAAAACATCCGCCAATCAATCTAATCATATTTTGATGGAGACCAGTGGACCAACTCCACGGAGAGCAGGAGGCACTTCTGTAGTACATTCTGTTTGAGGACATGTGTTTTCCTCTCCGGCAGTCATGAGGTCAAACTACAGGAGACTGCTTATTAAACATTAAAGAGGTTCACGGCAGTCAAAGTACTGCAGAGTTAAAACAAGCATTGGCAGTAAGCCACTGCATGCAAACCTCAACCTACCTGAATGCACACGTTTGACATAGAACTACAAGCAGACAAGAATACAAACTAAATATTTACAACATAAATTAACCTGACATAATTATTCAGCAGAAATTCGGGCATTATAATTTACGTGCTGTATGTTATTACAACCTGAAAGGGATAAGGGGTAAAAAAAAATTGGTTGGATGCATGTATTTTATTACTCATTACCATCATAGATGACCAAAACATATCCACCAGAAAGTACTACATTTTCTAATACATTTAACAATGCAAGTAGATAGAACATAGTGCTAAACCTGGGGAGGTTGAAGTATGAAGTATGAGAGTAACAGTACATGTGTATGCAATCGGATTTTTTGGTACACGACATTCGGTACGGTAGAGAGGTGTACAGAGTTTCCAAATGAAACACATAGAGTGAGGGACACAGGGTTTATAGTTATGTGTTTACGCTGTACTCAACTGGCGGAAGTCTTGGCTAGCAATACCACAGAGGAGAAGCCAAAGCTGAAAAATGCATTCTGTTCAGAGGCACTTACGTAAACAAAAGCAGTGTGCCGGTCCACAAGCATTCTGACATATTTGGCGTGTTACTTGAAGGTTCAGGAAGAGCAGTATTAAACATTAGCAGTTGAGGAAGAGAATCTCGGTAGAGTGACAGAGACTGAAAGCTTCTATTATCAGCAGGACATTTTACAAATGGAACTGTCGAGGAACCTTGTCCTCTCTCTTCAGCCTTGAGGCAATAGTCTACTTACGTTTAAAATAGTACACGGTCTAGCTCCATCCTATCTTGCCGATTGTATTGTACCATATGTTTGCGTTCAAAGGACTCTGGCTTATTAGTGATTCCTAAAGCCCAAAAAAGTCTGCGGGCTATAGAGCGTTTTCCGTTCGGGCTCCAGTACTCTGGAATGCCCTCCCGGTAACGGTTCGAGATGCTATCTCAGTAGAAGCATTTAAGTCTCACCTTAAAACTCATTTGTATACTCTAGCCTTTAAATACACCTCCTTTTTAGACCAGTTGATCTGCCGCTTCTTTTCTTTTTCTTCTCTGGAGGGGGTCCGGTCCGATAGCCATGGTTGAAGTACTGGCTGTCCAGAGTCGGGACCCAGGACGGACCGCTCGCCCGTGTATCAGTTGGGGACATCTCTACGCTGCTGATCCGACTCCGCTTGGGATGGTTTCCTGTGGGCGGGATTCTCGCTGCTGTCTTGGATCTGCTTTGAACTGAACTCTCGCGGCTGTGTTGGATCCACTATGGATTGAACTTTCACAATATCATGTTAGACCCGCTCAACATTCATTGCTTTTGGTCCCCTAGTGGTGGTGGTGGGGGGGGGGGGTTGCCCACATATGTGGTCCTCTCCAAGGTTCTCATAGTCATCATTGTCACCGACGTCCCACTGGGTGTGAGCTCTCCTTGCCCACTGGGTGTGAGTTTTCCTTGCCCTTTATTTGGGTTCTTCCGAGGATGTCGTAGTGGTTTGTGCAGCCCTTTGAGACACTTGTGATTTAGGGCTATATAAATAAACATTGATTGATTGAAACATTGATTGAGAAGTGGGTAGTCGCAGGGGATTTGTGCATTTTCATCAGCGACCATCATACCCACTTAGGGGGCATATTGTAAGGTTAATTTGTACAGGTAAATGACCATAATAACAAACAATGTAGTCAATTAGTCAACCTGTGAGATTCCACTGAGGTTAGACTGATCATTATAGAACTTTCTCAAACTAATCAAAGTAAGGAAAGAATGTCAACACACACACCTCAACTACACACCTTAACTCTATGGTCGATAACTTGCTAAATACTTGATTAGTGAAGAAATTCCCTTTCCCTCCTTCCATCTCCTCTCTTGATTACCTTTCCAGGAAGCCGGGAGGTGGCTTGATTCACAAAGAGACATGGTCAAGCATTTTTTTTTAAATGTGAGATGATAAAAGCTTACAGAAATCGTACATGTTTTTGCCATGCGTTGCCTTTGTGTGCTTTCAAGATCTATTTTGCAAATACAAATATTGAAATGCTGCTGCAGTTTAAATTGACAAAAGACTCGAGAGGTGCCGGCCTCCTTGCAGTCCTATTTTTTTCTTCTGTTGAATAAAAAAAAGACCAATTAAATTATCAAATACATGTTATCTTACTTAAGCCGGTTTTAGTTTCACCACTACTGAAATAGTTATATATTTTGAATATCTGCAGGTGAAAAGCACCACCCATGTGGATTTGTTTGGAGGGTTTTGATTTAACCCAGACATTTAATGACTACTGCTATCAGGGACGTGTTCATACCTCCTACTCTCTATTTTATCTCTTTTTTTTTTTTTTGACAGCTCATGTGTATTTTGAGGCGGTGTTACTATCAGACCGTGTTGTCACATTTATGACAAGGCAGTTATTTTTTTTGTTTATCTTTTATCACAATGCCAAGATGGTTTGTATGCAGCCATTGATCTGTCTTTGTGGATCAGCATCTTCCAGAAATTGGTGTAGTGGATAGTAAGTTGTGTACGGGGTGTTGGGCAGCTGAGGGAACTGTTGTTCATTTGTTGTGGGAATGTCAGAGGATAAAAGAGTTATGGTTGAAAACAACAAAAGAAGCAATCACATTCCTTAATATAAACATCCCAATGACATTGCAAACTTGTATTCTTGGGGATCTCCATCAATTTAGTAACGTGTCATTAAAGAGTAAAAATGCATTTCTTTCAATATGCATAACAACAAAACGAGTAATATTAAAAAAAATGAATAAATGATGATAGTCCAACTCATACTGACTGGTATACACAAGCTATGGAGATGATATCAGTAGAAAAAACTGCATTTAGTTTAGATAAAAATTAGTCATATTTTGTAATATGGGATCCATTATTGAAATTTGTTTTAAGTATTGAATGAACCAAGATATGACTTATTATATCTTTGTGTAAAGTGTTGGACACAGTGTGTTGTCAAGCTTATGAGATGCGATGCATTGCTCTTTTTTTTTATTATTATTTTTTGTATTAACGTTTTTATGGTGTCAATGAGGGATTTTTAGTCACTGCTGATTTGAAATTGATGCTAATATTAAAGGTGTTTGTTTTTGTTTCACTACTTTTGGATTGTGCTGTGTCGTGTTTGTCTGTCCTCAATTGCGTGTTTTGAAACTGATGGTTGGAGTGTGGAGGCAGATAGCGAAAACAAAATTGAAGAAAAAACTGAAGCTATTGAGCCATATCACGACCGACAAAGGCAACGCGGACGAAGTCGGCGATCGCCTTCTAACCAACGATTGCATCGTTGCTATTCTGGGTGTTGCTGGGTCAGGTTTGGTTTGGGAATTTGATTTCATTATTATGTATTGTTTTGTTGGATTGATTAATGAATTCATTAAAAAAAAAAACAAGGAAAAATAACGTATAAAACTAAAAATTATGATAAATAAAAAATAAATAAAAAGCATCTTCCAGAGGACAGTTAAATGGCACTTTTCTGCTTCTGTCAATGGTTCGTGTTCATGTCACTTGTATTCTTTGGTAGACCATATTTATTTGTTTTTTTGTAAGCATTTTCTTGTTTTTGAATCAATTTTTGCCAATTATTACAAGTAATTGTAATATTATTATTATTATTATTATCAAATGTATCCCTCCAGCTACAACACAAATACATAATACAATTATCTATATTGTATAAAGTCCATCAGTTGTCTACTATTGTGTTGGCTTGTCCGCTTTTTTTCCAACTATAAATGTTTCATAACGTTGGATACTAACAATGCCAAAGTGTCAAATAATAATGTCCATGCATTTGCTTGTGAGAGTTCTGGATCAGGCTGTCTTTTTTTTAAATCTGGGGTCGCATTAACGTCTATGCGAACCAGACCTACTTTATATGAGCCTGCCTTTAAAGGGGACTTATGAAAAGCATTTGACACAATCAATCATAAAGTTGGATATAGAGGACATACAAACCCTTTATTTATTGAATCAAAAATAGCGAAATTCAACAACTTAGTGCGTTTGCAAACAGCAAAAATTATGCACAGAGAACTCTGGAATTTGCTACCCAAAAATGTGCAAAAATTCTTCTCAACAAAAAAAGGAGAATTAGAAGCACAGAGAAAAGTCGAATTTAAAACATTTGTATGCACATAAAAACACTTAAGACCTTTTTCATATCAGTAAATCGAATTATATTATGGATTGGATGAAGCAAGGAAATCAAACAAAGTACTAATTTTATCTACTTTAAGAAACTGTTCAAACTGTACGTGTTTACAAAGCACAAAGGGGAAGAATTATGATAAACATGTACAACCCTTTAAAAAAATACAATTGTTAATCTCATTCATCTTTTAAGTGAACTACATTACTTAATTATTTATGATAACTTAGCTATATGTTTATATGTGTGATATTTATTTATGTATTTTTCTTTGCTTATTTATTGTATATTAATTTATTAACACATTTATTTATTCACTGTTCTGTTATAAACAGAGAACAAAAAATGGGATGAAAATGCTATGATACGGAAAGGGATATTATTAAATAAGCTCTGCTTCTTCCTACTCCTTTTCGGAGATGCTGTAATGAAACAGCTGGAAATACAAAACAGTCCTGTGAAAAGTGTCATAGACCAGTTAACACTAAGTATTTTACTTTTGTTGACTGACGGGAGGGTATACGACATCCAGGCTGCAGCCAACAGTCTTGGCAAAGGGTAAAGCAGAGAGCAGGAGCGGACTGGTTGACAACATATACTAAAAATACCCATATACTGTACGTCCGGCACACATTGACGCAAATGTGTTCCCGCTTTTAAAAAAGACTGCAAAGCACAGCGTTCAGATGCATCAAAAACTGACGTTCTGATTTAACGTATTTTCAAATTAAAATAGAGCCAAAGTAAGGTCATTATTAAACTGCCCTTCAACACAAATGCTGCAAGAATATGCTGTTATGCTGTGTGCAGAATAAACTACCTTTCTGTCTGGCCAGTTGTACTTGGCGAAGATGGCATCATATGTATCCACTGCTCCGTCTGTAACCAACATAATGGCCTGGCTACATTCACTACCCCTTCCAGTCTCGTTGAACTGGGAAGACAATAAACATGTGAGAAGAGAGGAGAAAGAGTGTTAAATGAGGTTTGCAAAGCCAGTCTTACACCATAATGCAAATATTATCAATTAAAAATATAAATGCAAAATAAAGGGTTGGATATTATTCTCTTTGCAATATGTGATGCATTTTTAAATGAACTCACCAGTATTTGCACTTTGTGAAAACTGTGTTGAAGCTGTAACTGATACAACAGCATAGCTACACTAATGACATCACATGTGACAATACCAACAGGATAAAAATACCTCTATTCAATGTGTAATATAAGTGTTCAAAGCGGAACATTATCACAATTTCAGAACGGTTAAAACCAATAAAAATCAGTTCCCAGTGGCTTATTTTATTTTTCAAAGTTTTTTTTCCAAATTTTACCCATCATGAAATATCCCGAAAAAAGGCTTTAAAGTGCCTGATTTTCGCTATCTGTAAATCCACCCGTCCATTTTCCTGTGACCTCACATAGTGACGCCAATACAAACAAACATGGCAGATAGAACAGAAAGATATAGCGACATTAGCTTGGATTCAGACGCGGATTTCAGCGGCGTAAGCGATTCAACAGATTACGCATGTTTTGAAACTGATGGTTGGAGTGTGGAGGCAGATAGCGAAAATAAAATTGAAGAAAAAACTGAAGCTATTGAGCCATATCACGACGGACGAAGGCAACGCGGACAAATTCGGCGATCGCCTTCTAACCAACAATTGCATCTTTTGACCACTGGAGCAACTTAAATCAGTCGATTGGTAAGTGTTTGTTTGGCAGTAAATGTGGGTGAAGGGAAAGGCTGGATGCAAATATAGCTACAAATGTACATATAGCTAGCCTAAATAGCATGTTAGCATTGATTAGCTGTCAGTCATGCCGTGACCAAATATGTCTGATTAGCACATAAGTCGATAACATCAACAAAACTCACCTTTGTGATTTCGTTGACTTTATCGTTGGAAATGCATCTGCTTTGAGTGTCGCAGGATACCCACACATCCCTGTCGTAGCATCGCTATCGTCGGTAAAACGTGCAGAACAAACGAGGGACTTTTGCATCTTTTGACACTGGTGCAACATGAATCCGTCGATTGGTATGTGTTTGTTTGGCATTAAATGTGGATGGAGGGAAAGGCTGGATGAAAATATAGCTACAAATGAGGCATAATGATGCACATACACGTGCACATACAGCTAGCCTAAATAGCATGTTAACATTGATTAGTAGGCCGTGCTAATCAATGCACACTCCACGTAAGTAAACTTGAATCCGTCCCGGATCGTGTTGTTACACCCGCCGACAACACACCGACGAGGCATGATGTCTCCAAGGTATGGAAAACAGTCGAAAAAACGGAAAATAACAGAGCTGATTTGACTTCGTGTGTGTAATGTGTTTGAGAAAATGGCGGATTGCTTCCCATTGTAACGTCAGGGGTAAAAGGTCATTGCTCCGACAGCGAACAATTGAAAGGCGTTTCATTCGTCAAATTCACCCTTTTAGAGTTTGGAAATCGGTTAAAAAAACATATGGTGTTTTTCCTGCAACATCAAGGTATATATTGACGCTTACATAGGTCTGGTGATAATGTTCCCCTTTAAGAATACATGTTGGGAATGTAAAATGTTGCAGTATGTTTACAGGTACAGTGTGTTTGATAAATGTTTTATAATGAGAACATGGCAGCTTTCAGTCAAAGCGGTCAAAGGTTAATAATTATGTTGTTTATAAACCTTTAATTGCAGTATAGTGATGAAGTGTGAGCAATGTGCTGGTGTGTCAGAGCTTAGTGATAGCACTTACCTCACTAAGAAGATTGAATGCCTCACTTAGAGCTAAATCTAACATCCCGATGCCTTGAGCAAAGAGCTTGTTGAGGTGCTCCCTGAAATGCTGTAAAGACATACAAAAAGTGTCAGTGGTGACAAAATTACAGAGGATGTAAGAATGGGTGAAGAAATAGTGAAAGTCAGAAGAGAATACAAATAAATACATGGATAATGGTGTTGTTTAATTTCAAAAAATATATTTGATCCAGACTTAACTTGTACACATGTCCCAACTGTACTGATCTGAGCTTTTATTTGGTTTGGTTTGGTGTCATTGTCTTTACACAGTAATTGCACAACATGATCACAATACATTCTGTTTCTATTTGTTGTATTCTAATTACAACCAATTTCTATGAACATATGCTATTTATAAACCACTATATGTATATCATATTTTATATAAATTATTGTGTACATGCTTTTGTTCTTGTGGTAGTCATTAGGCTAAATCTTCTAACTTTATTTTTTTTACTATTTATACTACCATATTGTATATGCACCTTAGGAGGATCTGCTCCAATTTCGTTGTTCTTTGAACCTGTTCATTGCAATAATGAAAATAAAACTCTATTCTATTCTAAATCTGGGACCTCGAGTACTAAATGTGCCATTTCATGTGTAAAGTTTCCTTAAATCCGTGATTCCTTAAATTCGGAGTTGGACCATATGTTTCCCAATAAATAAGTTGGTAAATATTAAGGCTGTCTAACCTAACGTGTTAACGCATGCACTCAGGCACAAACAAATTCTGTTAATCATGTATAATCATGGGGCGGTTTAGCTCGGTTGGTAGAGTGGCCGTGCCAGCAACTTGAGGGTTGCAGGTTCGATTCCCGCTTCCGCCATCCTAGTCACTGCCGTTGTGTCCTTGAGCAAGACACTTTACCGACCTGCTCCCAGTGCCACCCACACTGGTTTGAATGTAACTTAGATATTGGGTTTCACTATGTAAAGCGCTTTGAGTCACTAGAGAAAAGGCACTATATAAATATAATTCACTTCACAAAGGACCGCCAAAACTATTGTTACCAAGTTTTGAGCAAATGAGTAACACGCTTTTAGAAATGTAACAATATTAGCATTTTAATTCTCGGTTATTGTGACCAAAAGTATAAGGGTTATTATTATCACAGTATTTTTGAATGTTCTCAAAAAGTAGTTATACACAGTATGCTGAAATATTTTAACCAAGTTGTAATAAAAATACATTTGTCAGGTTCGTCCCTGACAGTTTGCTTAGGTTTTAGTTTTTCCTCTCTATGTCTTAGTTTCCTGTCAGCGCTTTTATTTTGGTTATTTCCTGCTTTTCTCCCTGAGCGCTATTTCCCCTCAGCTGCGGCTGATTGGCACCTGGCCACACCTGGCGTCAATCAGCCGGTGTTATTTGAACCTGCTTTGTCCTCCGGTCAGATGCTGGATTATTGTCATTTCTACTTGTCGTTCCTACTGGTCACTGTAGCGGTAGCGGTAAGCTATATTCGGTAGCTGTTAGTAGCTTACTGTCTTTTTGTTCCCTGCTTCCAGTTTGTTTGTTCCTAGATCCTGTCTGCTGGATCCCTGTTCCCTGTTTCCAGTTTGTCCTAGCAATCCGGTTAGAAAAGCTCATCTGACAATGGGAGCAATGTCAAAACAGCTTTGGTTGCCAAAATGAGGAACTCCTTGGCAGTAGCCAACCAAAAACGGTCCAAAGGTAGATCAAAAAAAGCCTAGTGCTTAAATGTAAGGTTTTTTTGTCTCTCAGTTAGTTACTCTTGCTTCTCGAAAGTCATTTACTTACTTTCCACCAACTGATGCTGAGCTATAAGGTCACTAACACCTTCACGGCATTCAGTGGAGGTTGAAAAGAAATATAATATCATGTTATCCTCAAGAGTTTTTAAATGTTTAACTATTATCTGACACAATGCAGCAATGTTAACATATTGCCATAGCTTGGCATTTTAACATGTTATCAGAGTGGCACCTTTGAACCAGATCCATTTATTTTATCTGAGTTGTAAGCAGGTTTGCATTTTGGCCTTGCATTTGTGGTCAGTTCATTCAGATTATGAAGAAAATATTCCAGGTATGCCAGCCTTGCAAGCAGTATTGCGTAATTAGATTAGGTTTTTTTTTTCCTTCACTCTGTTTCAAAAGCCTTTGCTGTGCTTCAATGCCATTAGTGATATTCGGATATGACCCGAATCATTTCTCCTCCTGTTGTTTTTCCGCAATTCCTTGAAAAACAGGACATTTTCTCAATTCACAAAATACGCATTGGCTAAGAGTTGAGCATGTCGATTTATATCAGTAGACCCATCAAGTTGTTATGCAAATGTATTTCTATTCTTTTCCAAAACCAAGTTTTCGATGTCCGTAGGCATGTCATCAGTATGTCGGGTGTTTGCTGGCAGATGGCTGTTTCTTTAGCCACTTCAGGTTAGAGTATTTCAATTACAATTACTTTGCAGGTGGGAAGTATTAACGTCTCTGCCACAGTGTTGAACTTTTTTTCAACTCGGCTACAAATTCAGCAACGTGGTAGTGAGCTTTAAAGGGAAACTCACTTTTTTGGAATTGTGCCAGTCATTCACAATCCTTATGTCTTAATACTAAATAAATGCAAAAGTCTGTTTACAGTGAAGCCAATGGGAGTCACTCTATTCTGCCTATTAAGCCCTTGAAAAACCTCCAAACACCTCCTTTAGGGTTTTATATACATGATTTAAGTTTATATGGAGTAAGTGGCAAATGTATAATAACATTTATTATTAACATATTTGGATAATGTTAAGCTTATGCTGCGCATTAATCAAAAAAACGCATCACATTTGGGTTTTTTTTCAACTACATCACTGATTACTGCTCACTGCAGACTTAATGACAACCAGCAAACATAATCAAACAACACTGTACAATGTCTGCTGTCATTAAGATGCTGACTGATAGAAATTACTTGTATTCCCGTTTAGATGAAGAATGACTCTTAGTGATTACAAAGAAAAGGGGATGGAGTCAAGCGCAGACCAAGGCCTTTTCGAATCGTTCTCGCTATTCCTGGTCTAAATTGGATGCCAAAGTTGACCAACTTATTGGAATATGTCCTCGTTCTTCTACTATCCAGGCCAGAGGGATTATTTATGATCTAAAATATATTTTGACAAGCAGGGAAGCGAAGAAACAGTTGATCAGTCGATATAGGCAACATAGGCACTAGGTTTGTTTTGATACCAATATTTTGGTACCGCTATCATACATTTTACAATAACAGGGACCACGAGACATTTTGTTATTGGTTTTATTTTAACAGAAAATCTTATGATACGTGTGTTGTTGCAATCAAATAATAACTTGGGCATTAAATAAGATAGTAAACATAATAGACAACTTCTCTTTTAGTAGTAATTAAGCAAACAAAGACACCTAATTGGTTGCTGACATATGCAGTAACATATAGTGTCATTTTTCATTCTATTATTTTGTCAAAATTATGACGGACAAGCGGTAGAAAACTGATTATTAATCTACTTGTTCATTTACTGTTAATATCTGATTATTTTCTGTCTTCACATGTTCTATTTGCAATTCCGTTAAAATGTAATATTCACTTATTCTTCTGTTGTTTGAGTAGTTTACGTAAGCTTTTGGTGGTACTACAAATTTCGGTATTAATCCAATACCAGGTAGGTACAGGGTCATACATTGGTCATAATTTAGGTTCTCCTGTGTCAAAAGACAACATGTTTTGTGATAATTAAATGTTTGACATACTCATTGTAATATGGACTACATACGGCTCTTGTACATGGTATCGTTACAGTTGATTGTGTGTATGTAGATCCACCCATGGCATTTGTTTACATTGAGGAGCGCTAGCTTGCGGTTAGCGGTTAGCTTTTGTATCCTCCGACTGTGTGTGCTGAAGCTATACTTGGGTTGCAATCACGTGACCGAGAGGCACATTTTGGCACTTCCGGGTTTAAGGAGATGGTCTGGAGTCCCATTAAGCGTAATAGCGCCGTATCTTGAAAGGTTTAGAGGCAAATAAATAAACGATCATGAAACATTTTTTTTAAATGGGATGGACTGGATATATATACACTCTTGCGAAAAATATGTTTTTTATTGAGTTAAACCCTTATTGAGTTAAGCCGTTACTGCTCCACCCAACCTTACTTTATTTGACACTGACGGTATTTAGAGGAGAAAATATTGGAAGCACATATAGTCTTTACATTTGGAGGAGTCCACAAATTGAACATTAATCAGTGAAAGACAAAGTTGGGCTTAGTCGTGTTCCATGCTGCTGTGATCTTGACGCTAATGAGAAAAAGGATAACTTTGGTTGCAGTTGATTTCCTGCTACAAATATTAGTCTCATTTACAATCCATGTCCGCAATTGTGAAGTTCATATTATTACGCCTGTGTGGCATGGTGCTGCCGGGTTTGATCCCTTCGTGGATGCGTCGAAACGATGAACACGACAAAGGTAAGATTTAAGGATTTATTTAACAAAAGGAGAGCTATGAACAAAAACACTGGAGCTAAGAAAAGGGAAACAAAAGACGCTAGCATGAAAGCTAGGATATAAAAAATAGCAAACTCAACTGGCACGCAGGCACACAAAAGGGAAAAACAAAACATTTAGCATGAGAAGGAAATACAATGCGCAGCGTGAGAGCTCGCGAGAGTAATGAGGAATTGCATGTAAGCAAAGGCGCAAAGAAGACGTACCGTTGTGTGTGAACCAACTACGAACCCAGAAAGAATAATGAAAAGGGATGAGCTTAAATAGCGAAGTAATCAAAAGTGACAGGTGTGCAGGGACCATGATTAGCAGGTGGAATCAATGAGCAACCATGGTGACTGACTAAACAGGAAGTAAGAGGGTCAGACGGAGAATGAAACAAAAATGGAACAATAAACAATAATATGTGAAGATCCGAGTAACGGATCGCAACGCATATTTTGTCTCATTATTTAGTTATAGATGTCCCTGTTGTTCAGCATTGTTTGCTGGTGATATCAATATCCCGTATGCTGTTAAGTCTACGAGAGATTTAGTTATTCAGTTTATTAATACTATTAAAGATATTTCCTTGATGCTAACAAATATCACTAAAGACGCTATAATGTGGTCATCCATGTCGAGTAAAGCACTTGACTTTCCTGCACAACAGCAACTCAGCTATTAGTTTTTGTATGAAAATGGACAATAAAAATACGGTGGATTGGACCAACAATCACAATATTTATCACTAGGACTTAACATGACGTTAGTTTATTTGCACAACTAAGTCTTTGTACTTATATTTAAACATAGCAACCACAAAAGAACACAAACTAGTGTCATCTCTTGTCCTTTTTTTATGTTTAGTTCTGCTCTCAAACACTATAATAGCAGAGAATAAACTAAATTACATCAAAAGTTTCTCAGACAAATCAAATGTTTGAACAAATATTTTACAAAGCGATTGCTGCAGACACGCGCAAGGTCCGATTTTAGTCCACAAGATTATTTTTAGGAGCCATTTCACTTGATGCACATTATTTTTTTTTATTGACTTTATTACCTTCATGGACCAAGTCTATGAAAGCGTTTTCCCATCTCTCTATTTGAACGACCGGAACACCCAAGAACAGAACAGAAATACAGTATTTTCTGCTCAAACTCTACACATACTGTCACTTGTTTTAATGCTACACTCAAGCTGCCTGACCTTTGTGCGATTAATCCACAAAGAAGAAAAACATATATGGTGTCATGTCCAACCCAGCTATTCCTCATCCTGCAGGGGTGACACTTGTAAGAAACGTAGTTTATTTGTGGAGGCGAGGATTAGTGATATAGACAAAGATCAAACACTACTGACTGCAGATGGACATTAGCCGCTAGCTAGCTAACGGCAAACAAGAGCAAGTGCTAATCACGAAAAATGATAGCAAAGAATCAGTTACTGGAGTAAGGAGGCGGAGGGAAAGGAAGCAAAAGCAGGGCTGCAGAGCTGGCGTGCTAGCTAGGCTACGCAAGCTGCCATTCAAACCATCGCTTCCCAGTATTTTTTTTATCGTATGCAAGATCCATCACCAACAAGCTGGACGAGCTGAAGCTGCAGATTGCGACAAATAAGATGGTCGGGGACAGCTGCTTTCTGCTCATCATGGAGACGTGGCTTCACCCGCTCATCCCGGACACGGCTATCGAGCTAGCGGGCCGCACAACACATCGACATGACAGAACCAAGGACTCCGGTAAGAGTAGAGGAGGGGGCTATGCATCTATGTCAACAACAGCTGGTGCAACAACACCAAGACTGTTACCAGTCACTGCTCATCTGATTTGGAGTACGTTACTGTGATATGTAGACCCATCTACTTTCCAAGGGAGTTTAATGTTGTCATGCTAACGGATGTTTACATACCACCGGCAGCTAATGCTAGTACGGCCCTCAGGGTGTTACATGACTCCATTAGCAGTCAACAAAGCGTGTATCCTGAGGCGGTGCACATCTTTGCTGGGGATTTGAATCATGCAGAATTGAAAACCGTGCTCCCTAAATTCCACCAGCACATTAAATGTGCAACTAGGGGAAAAAACACTCTGGACAAGGCTTACTTTAATATCAAGAGTAGCTACAGGGCTAAGCCACTACCACACTTGGGCCAGTCCGATCACTTGTCAGTGTTGTTAATCCCAGCATACACCCCCCTCAGGAAAAGTGCTCCCCCAACAACTAAGTTTGTTAAAATCTGGCCTGAGGGCGCCTCTCAGCAGCTCCAGGATTGCTTTGTAAGAACAAACTGGGGCATCTTTGAACAGCGGGACCTGGAGGACTACACTTCATCTGTGCTGAGCTATATCAAGTTCTGCACGGATATTGCTATGACAGAGAAGCGCATCCGGGTCTATCCAAACCAAAAGCCCTGGATGACTGGTGAGGTCAGGACCCTGCTGAAGGAGAGGAACAAGGCCTTTAAGTGTGGTGATGGGGCACAGTACAGTGCCGCAAGAGCCAGCCTGAGGAGATGCATCATAGAGGCCAAGACAGCATATCGGAAGAAAATAGAGGGACACCTCAGCAGCAACAACACAAGGCAGGTGTGGCAGGGGGTGAAGCACGTCACCGGCTACAAATCCAAAAACCTTGCTGTGGCTGACGGAGACGCCTCGCTGGCGGAGGAACTGAACATCTTCTTCGCTTGCTTCAAGGTGGAGCAAACACATCCAGTCACATCACAACCCTCAACCCGTGACATCGTCCTCATGTTGAAGGAACATGAGGTGCAGTGCACACTAAGGAGGGTGAACCCAGGGAAAGCTGCTGGACCGGATGGCATACCTGGATGTGTATTAAAGACCTGTGCCGACCAGCTGGCTGTTGTCTTCACCAAGATTTTCAACCAGTCCTTGTCCCAGTACAGATTCGTCCTACCATGTCGAAAGGACTCTGTTATTGTCCCACTTCCAAAAAAAACAGCAGTACACAGCCTGAATGATTACCGTCCAGTGGCACTTACACCAATCATCATGAAGTGCTTTGAAACTCTGGTTCGGGGGCACATCACCTCAAATCTCTCATCTGCATTGGACTCCCACCAGTTTGCGTACAGGGCAAACAGATCTACAGAGGATGCTATCCCAACAGCCCTCCACACTGCTCTGAGCCACCTAGAGCAGCAGGCGAGCTATGCAAGGCTACCTTTTGTTGATTTTAGCTCTGCATTTAACACCATCCTCCCCCACAGACTGGTGCCCAAACTGACGGGGCTGGGACTGTCTTCCTCCATCTGCCACTGGATCCTGGACATCCTGACAAATCGCTCTCAGAGGGTGAGAGTAGGTTCCCACCTCTCAGCATCCATCAGCATCAGCACCGGCTTCCCCAGGGCTGCCTGCTGAGCCCCCTATTCTACACCCTCTACACTCATGACTACACCCCTGCTCATGCCAGTAATACCACCATTAAATTTGCAGACGACACCACAGTGGTTGGACTCATTTCTGGGAGGGATGAGTCTGCCTACAGAAATGAAGTGGAGCGGCTGACTGGGTGGTGCAGGGAAAACAACCTGGTCCTTAACACCACTAAGACGAAGGAGCTGATCATGGATTTCCGGAAGAAAAAAACAATAAACAGCCAACCACTGTACATTAATTGGTACTATATGGAAAGGGTCTCTAACTTCAGGTTCCTGGGGATCCAGATCGAAGAAGACCTGTCGTGGAGTATGAACACCTCAGTGACCATCAAAAAGGCACAGCAAAGACTTTACTTTCTGAGACTCCTCAAAAAGAACAACCTGTATCAAAAACTGCTTGTTTCCTTCTATCGCCGCTCAATAGAGAGTGTGCTGACATACTGCATGTGTGTATGGCAGGGGTCGGCAACCTTTAAAAAAAGCCATTTTGACCCGTTTCACAAAGTAAAGAAAACAATGGGAGCCACATAACTCTTTTGAAATTTATAATGAAATAATACTGCATACAGAGTTTTTTTTGCTTTCTGCTATGTATAAATCAGGGGTCTCAGACACAGTGCGGCCCGCGAGTTTTATATGATTGCCGCTTGACAGCGTCACACCTGCCAACCGTCCTGATTTTCCCGGTAGACTCCCGAATTTCAGAGTAATTATTCTCTCGAATGTACGCTGGTGTACACCCAATGAACAATAATAAGGGCGTGCAATGATGTCACTACCGCCCTCTACAGCTTGTACAAATAGCTTGCCAGCCCAAACATTTGTTTGACGAAGTTATTGTAGACACACGTAAGAGACTGCAAGGCATCCTTATTCAACAACAATACAGGTTACACTGAGGGTGGCCGTTTAAACAACTTTAGCAATCTTACTAATATGCACAACACCAAACAAGAATAACAAACACATTTCAGGAGAACATCCGCCCTATAACACAACATAAACACCACAGAACAAATACCCAGAATCCCATGTATCCTGAATCTTCCGAGCTCCATTAGACACCCAGCCACCACCAACACAACCCCCCCCCCCCACCACCACCCCTCTGTACGTTGGTTGAGGTGGGCGGGGTTGGAGGGGGCAGGGTTTGGTGCTAATGTAGCCCGTAAGAGTGGGATGCATGGGATTCTGGGTATTTGCTCTGTCGTGTTTATGTTGTTCTCCCAAAATGTTTTTCTCATTCTTGTTTATTGTGGGCTCACAGTGTGGCGCATATTAGTAAGAGTGCTAAAGTTGTTTATATTACAACTCTCAGTGTAACCTGTATGGCTGTTGACTAAGTATGCGTTGCAGTCACTTTTGTGTGTTAACAGAGGCTGAATATGAAATGTGACCAGTCGACATGCAGATTGCGTGATGTAAAAGCGGGCGCGACGACATGTTGTAGAGGAGGTTAAAGACATTGCCATCACTGCCCACCCTCAGTATTGAAGTCCAGGTGAAAATTGGAGAATGTTATCCCGGGGTGATTTCTGAGAAAGGCACTAAAATCCAGAAACCTCACGGAAAAATCAGAGTGATCAAAGAGCCGCATGTGGCTCCGGAGCCGCGGGTTGCCGACCCCTGGTGTACGGTATGCCAGCTGCAAGGTGGCAGAGATAAATGCACTTTAGAGGGTCATAAAAACTGCCATGAAGATCATTGGCTGCTCTCTCCCCTCCCTAGATGAACTGTACAGGGCCAAGAGCCTCAAAAAGGCCCAAAACATCATAAAGGACCCATCTCACCCTGGACATAAACTTTTTGAACTGATGCCTTCAGGCAGGAGATACAGGACAATAAAAACAATACAAACCGATTTAAGAACACTTTTTACCCTAGAGCAATAGTGTCGCTGAACACAAGATGACAACAAAGACTGTGCATGTGAGCTGTATGCTTGGTATTTTTATGTATTTTTATCTGTTTATCTATGTTCTTATGTTTTTATGTGTTGTGAATTTGCACTAAATTAGTTTTGCATGCAATTCCGTTGTACAATGTACAATGACAATAAAGATATATTCTATTCTATTCTATTTTGAATCGTTTTTTCTGCATTAGCTCTTATAATAACAATACCACAAATACTTGGTTAATATTTATATATTGGGGTATATATTGGGGGCATTTATTGGGTTTTATGGGAGGAATAGAGGACATCTATTTACGATTACACCAGACAATATCTCACGGTGGTTGAAAAACACTGCTCTAAAGTGCACTGTCTTAATTTGGATAGCTGCAACCTTTTCTCTTGACTTTCAATTTACCCTAATAGGAAACATCAGTGTTTATATGTATTTACATTTTTACATATACAATATGCATCCCTCATTTTTAGCATTCATGATCATCATTCCACCGACACTATTCGTACCAGACTATTATGTATCTCCACCTCGACTTTCCACACCCTCTATAATCATCCCTTCAGGTCTTTGGCTGTACAGGGAGGGGAAATGGCTCTCAGCACTCAGTAGGAGGCCTAAGCTGTTTGAAGTCCCTATCAGTGTTTGCTCATTTAAGCACACGTGCACACAAACACACACCCACATACACTAACAGTAACATATACAGTAAATTCATCAAAACGACTTTCAGCATCCTTGATCCAGCTCAAAATGGCAAAAGGCACAACCTTTCCTTTAGTGTGGAGGAAAAGGTTAATCACTTCCAGGAAAAGGCTGCCCCCTGGAGCACAACAAACGTTACCCGCTGCAGTTAAGTGTTACAGAAGAATAGCACTTGTACTTGTACATTTGAGTTTAGATTTAAATGATGGTCACAAAACAGGGGGTTGTATTCAATTCAAATCACAGCAGTACCCTGGCAAGGCTGAAAAAAAAAAAGAGCTATTATGTGCATGCAGTGCTCTGGGTTGCACGGCTGGCTATGAAATATGCATTGGGAATTAAACCATCTGATGCTACATACATTTCATGAGTACAAATATTCAAAGGACTAATGCACTGGTTATGTATGAGGCTGGTGTTAACTATCATAGAAAGTGACAAGATTTTGAATGCCACATTATCACACACAAGTTACGGCAACACTTTAGTATAGGGGAACATATTCACCATTAATGAGTTGCATTTTAAAGTAACAAAGACTTAATTTACAGTTATTTCGACACTAAGGGAACATATAATGGTTAGGGCTACTAATAAGCAATAATTCTGAGGTTATTGAGGGAAGACTCTTAGTTAATGGCTTACTGGTTGTATAATAAGGCCATGCAGAATAAGGCATAAAAATGACTACTTAAGAGCCAATATGTTACTAATTTGCATGTTAATAAGCAAGTAATTAATGGTGAGTATGTGTTGCCCATACTTAAGTGTCACCAAACGTACTGTTCAACAATACATTCATATGATTCAGAGTTGTATAAACTGTTCCATATAATTTTGAAAAAAATCTAAATGTACTAAATGTAACTGTAACTACTCAAAGTCAAACAGCAGTTTTGTTGATAACAAACAATTCTTATTGCAATAACGTAACTACTTGATGGAATCACCACAAATTCATACATAAACAGGGCTGGAAAGGAAGAAATGCAGTATTTTTTTTCCTAAGTCCTGTCACGCCTTTGGATCATGTTTTGTTTTGGTCATGTTATGTTTTGTTTTTTGGACACTCGGTTCTGTTTTGCACTTCCTGGTTTGTTCTCGTCTCCATGCCAACTCATTGATTTTCACCTTGCCCTCAAGTCACGCCCCTGTCCTCAGCCCTCACACCTTTTGCAATGATCACTGTTAGTATTTAAGCCACAGTTTCCTGATAGTTCAGTCTGGCAACTTTACCTTACCTACCGATGTACCTAACTACATACCTCTGTATTCCCCATCTGCTTCATGCCATGCTGTGCTTTTCGTTTTGTCCACGCCGCGTAAGTTTTGTTGTTCATGCCACAGCGCAAGTGTTTTTGTTTCACGTTTATAGTTTGCAGCCTTTTTGCTAGTCATTATTTTTTTGTAGCCAAGTATTTGTTCTCCGCCATTGTGCGCGCCCTTTGTTTGCCTTTTTGTAGTTTGTTTGTGTTAATAGTAAAATAAAATGCACTTACATGCACGCCTGGCTCGTGCCAATCATCCTTTGCGTAAAAGAAACAATAGTAGTCCAAGTCAATGTTTCTGTCAAACAAGGACTTGGACTTTGGTTGTTTCTTCAACGCGGAGGATATTTAGGTTAAGCCAGGCACGCACGTGAGTACATCCATCCATTTTCTACCGCTTATTCCCTTTCGGGGTCACGGGGGGCGCTGGCGCCTATCCCAGCTACAATCGGGCGGAAGGCAGGGTACACCCTGGACAAGTCGCCACCTCATCGCAGGGCCAACACAGATAGACAGACAACATTCACACTCACATTCACACATTAGGGCCAATTTAATGTTGCCAATCAACCTATCCCCAGGTGCATGTCTTTGGAAGTGGGAGGAAGCCGGAGTACCCGGAGGGAACCCACGCATTCACGGGGAGAACATGCAAACTCCACACAGAAAGATCCCGAGCCTGGATTTGAACCCAGGACTACAGGAACTTCGTATTGTGAGGCAGATGCACTAACCCCTCTGCCACCGTGAAGCCCAACGTGAGAATATCAATAAATATGAACGTGAGTACATATTTATTGATATTCTAACAAAACTACACAAAAAGGCAAACAAAGGGCGCGCACAATGGCGGAGAACAAATACTTGGTTACATAAAGACATGTCTGTCTACAAGAAAGGCTGTAAACTAAAAATGTGAAACAAAAACACTTGTGCTGTGGCATGAATAACAACCAAAAACTTGCACTGAGGCATAAATACAAAACTTACGTAGCGTGGTCAAAAACGAACAGCAAGGCATGAAGGAAGGTACATGGAAATGTGGGTAAGGTATCAGTAGGTACAGTTGCCAGGACGAAGACAAAAACAGAATGGCTTAATTAATGACTGTGATAATGATTCGCAGGTGTGAAAACTAAGAACTTGAGGGCAAGGTGAAAATCAATGAGTTGGCATGGAGACGAAAACAAACCAGGAAGTACAAAAACAGAACTGAGTGTCCAAAAAACAAAACATAACATGACCAGACATGATGAAAACAAAACATAATCCATAGGCGTGACAAGTCCCAAATCGGGCTGTACCAAACAATTATTTCTTGACTCGATTAATCGATTAAACAGTGGGTTGAATTTATTTTTGTAAGAAACTGTTGCAAAAAAATGTTTTACTGTAGAAACTTTGAATAATTGGTTTGGCTGCGGAGACAAAATAAAATTACTTAAATAATTTTCTTTACTTCCTCCCCAATCCTGGAGAATCGCCCCAAATGTCTTTATGAGTGTTCGTCCATTACAGTGTGCTAGTTTGAAAAGTTATTTCTAATTTGCAGGTTACAGAGCACTTTAAAATATTTATTTTCTTTGGTGGCATCAAAGGGTGTTCTGATCAGGGTTCCCTTCTGCTAATTCCGATACCGATCGTCCATAAGTGAGATCAGCTGGATACGATCACATGTATTGACAGCGAACTGTATTATTCATTTATGGTGAGTGCTATTGACATGATCTGAAAAAGGGACACACAAATAACCTTTCTTTTTGGGACGTGAACTTGTAGTGGTACTGATATGAATATATGGTACAAACATATTTGTGATCACTAAATGGTTTTGCATTATTAATTTTAATCACAGTTATAATCAGAGGAAACACACATGAAGGCATTGTAACAGTATCAACTAAAACTAAACTAATAAATTATTCTCTTTTATTCCATACAATTGTTTAACCAATTTAAAGTTTAAGTCATTCTGTGTCCACAAATTTAGCCACTGCATTTTTAAACATGAACAAAAACCATACAAAACACAATTAGCAAAAATACAATATGAATCTAATTACTAGTATCACTGGTATCAACAGTATCAATGTATAGCTAAATCCACCGTTCTCTGAGATCACCTATCACACAAGTTGCATCTGTTGTTGTAATATTATTCTGTAGCTAGACTCTTATTCATCTACTTGTAAATTTCCTGTGCTTCAATCTACAAGTCTGTTAACGTGAACTAAGCAATTACCGCACCTTTTGCAGTATATGCTACTCCTTAGATGGAAACTTGTCCAGGGTGTACGCCGCCTTCCGCCCGATTGTAGCTGAGATAGGCGCCAGCGCCCCCCGCGACCCCAAAAGGGAATAAGCGGTAGAAAATGGATGGATGGATGGGCTACTACTTTTTTTCTACGCTTCAAACCCTGCAGTTTATGACACGGTGGAGAACATTTATTTATTATTCTTCGCTAATAGCCATAATGTTTTGAACTCAACAAATGGTTTTCGACAGACACTGAAAAGGTGTGTTATTGTTTGAGGTATGGCACCATCTATTGGACAGGTTCGCTCACTGCAGATGCTGCGGGGTGAAAGTCTTCCTTTTTGTATTGATTTTAACTGAAAGAACAAGTGTTGTTCTGTCTTGTAGTTCTCCATAGCATTTCTATTAATGTTGATTTATCTTTCATCACTTCAAGCAACATTTGTAGGTTTTACAATCTAACTAAAACTAATCATACTCAATAAATTCACCCATCTGTGATGTCTGTAGGGGTGTTTTCATGCATATTTGTACATGCTATCCTAATGTAATCAAGCTTGCGTAATTAGCATTAGCAATTATGCTAACATGTTTACGAGTGTCCGTGTTACCATTGTCAACTTACAATGGCGTTCTGTTTGTATTGTTCCAGTTTCCTAACTTCATCAAAACATCAAAGCATTAGCTAAAAAAAACTCTAGTCCAGAACGCAGCTGCACGACTTTTAACCGGGGCCAGGAAACACCGGCATATAACCCCAATTCTTCAGAGTTTGCACTGGCTCCCTATTATTTTACAATTGATTTTAAAACATTTGCTGTTTGTTTTTAAATCTTTACATGGACTGGCACCTCAGTATATCTCGGACCTCATCCAAATTTACACTCCTGCTCACGCTCTGAGGTCCGAGAGCCAGTTCTAGCTCGTGGTGCCCAAGACCAGACTTAAAACCAGGGGTCGGCCCTAAGCTCTGGAACACTCTGCCCCTCCATGTTCAAACTGCTTCCACAGTGGAGTGTTTTAAGTCTCGTCTTAAGACCCACTTTTATTCTTGTGTGGTCCTCTGTCCTCTGTCCTCTGTGTTTTTATACTTTTTGATTTCTATTTTACTGTTTTAATTGATTTTACCCTCTAAAATTGTTTTAATCATATTTATTTTTATACTGTTTTTATATTTATTTATTTTTTGTTTTTATTCAGTCATTGGTGTAGCATGATATTGTTTTTTTTTAAATATTGTTTTTAACATGGCTGTGCAGCACTTTGGAAACGTTATTGTTGTTTAAATGTGCTATATAAATAAAGTGGATTGGATTGGATTGAAAACGTCACCTTGGGCCTATTGAGTCTGCATAGCTGATTGAAAACTTAGCTTTTGCAGCTAGTGGATCCATGAAATTGACTTCTGTTTTGTTTGATCATCTGTTTTACTAATCTTTCTGTGCAAATAAATAATTTCACAACATATATGTGCCCTATAGTCCGGTGCGGCGAATATATGGAAAATATTGTTTTCTTCTACATTTTAGTGGGTGCGGCTTACGTACCGGTGCACTCTATATTTCGGAAAATACGGTATTTTTTTGTTGTTAGCATGTTTCCTTGTCGTCTGCTGCTTTCTTGATTGGTGTGTCACATGTTCAGCTTCTTTCTCCGGTTCCGCAATGATGTTAAAACTTGTGAGAAGTGTAGTTTATTTGCCGCAGTTTTGGGGATATTAATTTAAAGGAGCCCCTCTGCATTGAGTATAAACATACACAGACAGTAAGCAGCAGCTGTTAGCAGTAGCCTCGCCTGTGAACAAAACGACCAAGCTGCAAGGTATGTGCCACAAGTGATCATTTTTGTGATCAGCATTGAAAGGCATTAAATGTAGCAATCACAAAGTTTTCTCCAGAATTTGGCCAATAATCATCAGTGTCCGAACAATTGGAACACAACTCGTGCCATCTTTTCTCTACGTATCAATGAAAGATACATGGCGTTTACGTATTTACGTTATCAGTGACATCAACTATGTTGTTGAATCATCCCAACCCTAGTCCAAACACTTATCAGTTCAAAAAGCAAACACAAATAAACAGTTAACTTTAAAAATCAACTCAAATTAACTTACCAGTTTAATTTAGATTCCAAACATACAGTACACAGTATATGCAGATTACCATAAATACAAGTAATGTATTAATCCAAAAATATGTTCTCTGCATTTACCCAATTCCTGAGGAGCATAGTGGGCAGCCTCCATGTAGCACCCAATAACTGAATACGGATCTTGTGTCGGATCAATGAAGCTGATTGGTCCCCAAGGTCAGAACCAGGAACCTACTTGTTGACCACTCTGCCAACATGGCACGGACGCACCTCAGAGTCCTAACTTTAGCATTTCAGATAAGCAAATATTTCCAATGTGTGTCAAGTTATTGTTGGTTTGTTTTGAAAATATATAAAAACTAGTTCTTCTTTTTCTTCTTTAATATGTGTACAAGTTGAGAGTCCATTAATTTGATTAAATGCTGTTACTGAAATATTTGTCAAAATAAAGAATATATATCCGTAGGAATGGTCCATAAACTGATAGGAAATCTTTAGCAACCCCTAATCCTGGCTTCAAAGTGTTGCTTTAGTTTTCGCCCATCAGCTGTTTTATGCTGATAAGTGGTTGTCACGATTCTCTTTTATGGAACTTAATATCTCGCTTAATAGCTTGCATCCACAGTGTGAATGTGTATTCATGCATAAGCGTGGATTTCTCTTGCAAAATTGTAGACTCTTGTTCAAACACTGCAGCTGAGTGAATGTGTGGAAGCTACGTCCATCAAATGATTGATTCATAATTATCTTTTAAGTTAAATGAAATAGAAGACATCTCATAAAAGAAGCAAAAATGACAACTCACATCTTTGTTGGCGACGTCAGCTTGGACCAGCGTTCCATTCAGGCATGGCTCCACGTAATGCAGTTCTTGATTGTACTGAAACAACATGAAAGGAATCATTACGTTACCATTAGTATTCACCAATTTTTTCAATATTATTTTAAATTAGCGGTTAGACAATGCAAAATGTGGCTGTACGTACACACACGCACACGCACACACACACACACACACACACACACACACACACACACACACACACAGTGTATCCTATGGACTGGCATGCCTGCCACTCTACGATAATATAATAACAAAACAATTTGTTATGATGCACAGCTCGGACCATATTTTGATTTAAATTGTTGATTCTTTTTGTGTTTTCTGTTTGTTTTGGACTCTTTCGGTTCCGGTTTGTGCGCCTCTGTTTGTTTCCATGGTTACTCATTGTTTTCACTTGCAGATTGTTCCTGACGCGCACCTGTGTTGTGATTACTTTCTTTATTTAAGCCTGCCTTCTCCCGTCAGTCTGTCTGGGTCCATTGTTTGCGGTAAGCAACAGTCACGTTTATGTTTCTGGTTCCAGTCCGTGTGCTAAGTGTTAGCCTTAGCTTCCCGTGCGTTCGGCACGCTGTTCTTGTGTTTTCTGACTCTGTGCTAAGTGTTAGCATTAGCTTCCCGTGCGTTCGGCACACTGTTCTTTTGTTTATTTCTGTTCGTTTAGTACTGTGTCTTAGTTATATTATTAAATCATCTTACATTTACGTTGTCGTCCAGAGTGTCCTCTGCATCCCTGGGGAGAACTAAATCCCGCATCAGCATGCGTCCCAAGATGACAAGACGAAGAGAAGAAGAACGGGAAAGACTAGCCGAAGAAAAGAGGAGACAGGAAGAAGAGAGGAGAAGAAATGAAGAAAACTTGAGGAATGACGAAGAGGAAAAGGAGAAAGACAAAGAAGAAGACAAGGAAGAAGAAGACAAAGGAGACAAATATAAAGAAAAGGATGAAGAAAAAGACAAAGAAAAGGACAAAGATGACAAAGAAAAGGCCAAGGAAGAAAAAGACAAGGATAAAGACAAAGAAAAGGATGACGAAAAGGATGAAGAAAAAGACAAAGAAAGGGACAAAGAAGATGAAGAAAATGACAAAGTAGAAAAAGACAAAGACAAGGAAGAAGACAAAGACAAAATGGAAGAAGAAAATGAAGAGAAGACAGGTGTCCGTGGCAGTCTTCATTTCCCGCCCCTTCAAAAAAGGGAGAAGGGAGTTGTTTTAGCCGGTTGGAGTTCCGGCTTGCGTCTGGCGATGGAGGTATGTGGAGAGGCGGAGCCGGCGAACGAGCAGCGGGGCAGGGCACGCTGGAGCCCGGCCCAAGATGGCGGCAAGGAGGCGGAAAATGCGAACGAGCGGCGAGGCGTGCCGAGAGCGACGCCGTAGTCAAGTTCAGGTGTGTGGATCGCGCACTGTTACACAATTAACATTTCTCCTCACTATGTATAAAAGGGGAGAAGGAGGAGAGATCGGGGCAGAAGGAGTCGGAGAGCCTGCAGCAGTGGATGAGGAGCGAAAGCGAAGGCAGCTGAAGAGCGAGACGGAGGAGCGAGCAGTGGGAGCGACGACGGCGCAAAATACTTCCTTTATTTGAAAAAATAAACGAGAGTCAAACCTGAACAAGCATGTCCTTCCTGGGTGGCCCATGGAACCCGATCTGTCACAACTCCATTACTCGCTACTATCTTAGTCTTATTGACCAGCTGTTCTTCTTCGGTAACTTGGCTCATTGACAGTACAGCTTGGATCTAATGAGATGTGAAGACACCAACCAGAACAAACTAAAACAATTTCAAAGTCCTCTTTACAAACTTTGTATCTCTAAAAGTTTGTTTTTCTTTTTACAAGGCATGTAACATCTAAAAACTGTGCTGTTTTGGTGGGGACCAAGCACGGATCAAAAAATGTATCTAAATTATTTTCAATGGGTGGGTCTGATTTGATATATTGGTGTTTTGCGTTACGAGCTTGGTCATAGAACCAAGTGAGCTCATGAGTTGAGGTACTATTGTATGGGCAGAATGCAATGAGGAAAATGATAATAAGAAAAGTGAAAAAAGCCAAAATTAAATGGGCAAAAAACTGTTGCTGCCTCAATCCTCTTCTTCACTATTCTAAAACAATCAGTTTCAGAAAAACGCGATTAGGACGCAAAATGATAATGACAACTTTGTTCTGTAGCGAGAAAGAATGGGAGCTGGCTTTGTGACAGACCACATTTGATGTGAAATAGCCTCAGACACACACATGCGGAGTGACACACACACACACGCGCAACAACAATGGTTTCGATGCCCGCGGCATAATCCAAACAGTTCAGTGTAAATCTGCACTTAGCAGGCTGCTAATTGACTGCGAGCGTAACAAGGCAGAAAGAAAGACAGAGTTCCCAAGTGACGGAAATTATATTGTATGTGGTGAACTCACTGCAATGATGTTGAAGAAGTCGTCGTCTCCAAGAGTGTCCAGTATGGAGGACACCGTTTGTCTGGCAATTGTCAATCTGAGGCCTTTCATGCTTCCGCTGACATCAACGAGAATCACCACATCTTTTGGGGAGGTAGCAGCTTGGATGTACCACTTCCTGTTACGGCAGTCAAAAGCAATGACCCCGTGTTCGTCCGGCTTCCATTTGATCCCTTGGACAGAGGAAATAAAGATTTGGATGGCTGCTGAAGGAGCCTAAAATAGGAAATTTTTAAATTTGTTTTGCTTGCTATTTTTAGATAGCTTGAAAATGTCTAAACAGAACCAAAACCTCCCTAAATGTATTGTAGCTACTTAGTTACATTATACTTCTGTTCATGTTCCCTGCTAGATTCCAGCCAATAAAAAGAACACACTTACCTGGGTACTGCCTAAAAAAGCCTTTGGCACTGCCAAAGTACTGCCATATGAGGGATGGGTCTTTCTCAAAGTTATCCACAAACACTTTATTCAGGGCCTCAGACCAGTAGACTCCATTAACTATGGCAGAGTCTGATTCAAAAGGGGAAACAAAAGGATACAAACTGTATAAGAATAAGTAGAAGAGAAAAGGTAGATCAAGAGATGATATAGTACAACTTTAACATGTCTGCTCATGTATAGTTTGTCATGTACTGTCAATAAAAGACAAGTACAAGAAAGGACAGAGCAGGCTGTACTTCCTCAGGAGACTGCACTCCTTCAACATCTGCAAAAAACTCCTGTGGATGTACTACCATCCTGTGGTTGCCAGTGTTCTGTTCTACATGGTAGTGTGCTCTGTGCTCCAGACTTGAGAAACTGATCAGGCGGGCCGGTTCTACAATGGGAATGAAACTGGACACGCTGGTGACGGTGGCAGAGAAGAGGACTGTTGACAAACTAGTGAGCATCCTGGATGATGCCAGTCACCCTCTGCATAGCGTTATCAGTAGCCAGAGGAGCCTGTTCAGTTCTAGACTGCTTCATCCCAAGTGCAGGACTAATAGACTCAAAAACTCCTTTGTCCCACACGCCATTAGACTGTACAACTCCTCTCTGGGGCGGGGGGTACAAGGATGACAAGGGATGCAAAACAATAACAGTGCAATACGTTTTCATAACATGGTCACTACTGCCTACTTTGTCTTGTTATATTCTTATTTCACTGTTGTATTTCTATTCCCATTGTTGCTTTTTAGTTTTTATTCTTATTGTAAAAGTTCTCTATTTTGTTTCCATTTAAACCCCCATTATATACTTTTTACTTTTATTTAAATTGATCTCAACTCTGTACACTGCTGCTGGAATTTTAATTTTCCTGAAGGAACTCTCCTGAAGGAATCTATCTAAAACGGACAAGCAATGTCAGTCAATTAGAGATGCGCGGTTTGCGGTCTCATTATCCGCGGGTCGGGCGGGTGACATGACGAAAAAATAGATTTTAAATAGATTGGGGCGGGTGGCGGTTGAACCATTTGGAAATATATGATATACATGGTTCAGAGATCGGCAACCTTTACCGTTCAAATAGCCATTTTGGACCTGTGTCGCAAAGCGAAGAAGACATTAGTTGACGTAAACATTCTCAAGAATGTCTGCTGGCAGTCACCCATTTAATAAGTATTAGGGCGTGCTATGAAGCCCTTGCCTTTGACGCGTTCTACAACATGTTCAATTTACTGGCAGGTCCAACAATATGTTGTGTGTGGCTTCCACTGACACACGCACACGACTGCAAGGCATACTGGGTGATACAGAGTACACTAATGGTTGTGATATAAGCAATTTTAACACTCTTACTAATATGCGCCACGCTGTGAAGCCACACCAAACAAGAATGACAAACACATTTCGGGAGAACATCCTCACAATAACACAACATAAACGCAACACAACACATACCCAGAATCTTTTGCATCCATGACACTTCCTGACTGTATTATACACCCCACTAGCAGCAATCCCCGCCACCCCCCAACCCCCTGTGCGTCGGTAAGGTGGGCGGGGTTAGGGGTGCGGGGGTATAAAATATATTCAGGAAGTGTCATGGATACAAAGTATTCTGGGTATTTGTTGTGTTTCGTTTATGTTGTTTTACTGTGAGGATGTTCTCCCGAAATGTGTTTGTCATTCTTGTTTGGTGTGGCTTCAGAGCGTGGCGCATATGAGTAAGAGTGTTAAAATTGTTAATATGACAACCATTAGTGTACTCTGTATCACCCAGTATGCCTTGCAGTCGTGTGCGTGTTGCTGCGGAAGCTGCATACAGCATTTTGCTGGACTGGCAAACAGTTCATACGTGTTGTTGAAGGTGTCAAAGGCAATAGTTTCACCGCACGCCCTTATTCCCGTTATCTGAATGAGCACCATCGGATATTCGTGAGAACGTTAGCGGCTCCCATTGCCTCCTTTACTTTGTGACACGGGTCAAATTAGCTCTTTTAGTGGTAAAGGTCACCGACTGCGGATATATAACAGAATATTTAAACCTTTTTCTTATTGAATCAAAAATATTGGAAAATATATTTATTGTATTTGCAAACAGCTAAAATTATGTACAAAGTAAATTATAGTAACCAGCTATCCAAAAATGTATCACAATTATTCTCAACAAAAGAGGAGAAATATAACTTTAATGAAAAATATAATTTAAAACAACTGTATGCATGTCCAACACTTAAGACCTTTAGTATATCAGAATGTGGAATTACATTTCGGAATGAATTAATAAGTAAGGAAGTCAAACATAGTACAAATAGGATCCTGTTCAAGAAACTGTTCAAACACAACGTGTTAAAGTACAAAAAAGAATGATCTTCATAAACGTTTTGAACCCTATCTAAAAAAATATATCATCTTAGTCATCTCAGAGGTGAACCATCATTTTCTTAACTATTTATTTAAATTATTGTTAATTTATGAATGTAATACTTATTCATTTACTCATTGTATATTTTTTTACTCATTTATGTATCCACTGTTGTGTTACAAATGGTTTAATACTGTTTTGCTACAAAAAGGGGTTGACATAGATAAGCTATGCTTCTTCCTACTTTTTTTCAGACATGCTGAAATGAAACAACTGGAAATATATCATGTATTATATTGTAATTGTATGCATGTTTGCAATACACGGACACCTATTACCCAACCAAAGTAATTAAAGCGTTATTTAAAAGAAAAATATGATCCAGGGTGTACCCTGCCTTCTGCCCGAATGCAGCTGGGATAGGCTCCAGCACCCCCCGTGACCCCAAAAGAGACAAACTGTAAAAAATAGATGGATGGATAGAAAATGGATGGATGGATGGGTATATCTGGTGTATGCATTTGTGAGATGTTTCATGAGAGACGAGTACGTAAGTATGTGCCTTTAAAAGGCGGTGCCTGTTTGTTGAGTGGAGCGTGACGTCAGAGAGTGTGCTCTCATTGGCCTTTTTTGGCTCTGCATGAGAGACAATCGGTAGGAAATGGATGGATGGAAGGACGGTGGTCTGCAAACTGGAAGGAGATTGTTAACTGCAGCGCATATGGAATGTTTTTTTTTTTTTTTTTTTTTTACTGAAAGTTAAAGGAGCTGAAAAATGTAAAGCAAAAAATATAACAAGAACACCACTAGCTAACTTATGTTACTGTTAGTGGTTTAACAGAACACAAATGTTTGACGGTTGTCTATATTTTTCACAACTACTGCATTTTCACCGGCCCGAATAAATGTATTTGCGTTTAAAGAGGTCACTCACCCGGTCTCGTCTACACGTATGCGCAGGCAGCGCATGCACACAAACAAAAGCAGTCCAAAAGAAGCAACAAATAATTTGCAGTCATGTTGTTATGGTAGAATATACTGCTGTCATTATATTATATATAATGACAGCTAACATTAACTGTCCGAAGGTAACAACACCTAAAGTTAATGCGCATGCATGTGTTTCATACGTACGGAATTACGTCATTATGTACGAAAAGCCATAAGAGGCCAGGATATATTGTGTAAAATACATTAGAAAGTTGGCACCCTCTCGCCTTCTGTGTAAATGTTGCCAACAGGCCCTTTAATAGAGCAATGCAATATGTGTCAATGTACGTGTCTCTTTGTCCACAAAACGATGTATTGCAGAATTTGTATTGATACGGATTGTCAGTTTGTTAAATAGTCATTATTGCCCCGTAGTAGTAGTATTGCACGTGCATGAGTATGTGTGCAGATGCTGCCACTTGCACTAGTAAAGATTTACCGTATTTCCTTGAATTGCCGCCGGGGCGATAATTAATTTAAAACCTCTTCTCACTCCTGCACTTACCAAAGGCATGCGGTAAAAGTAAGCATGCGCTAATTATTTTAAAACCTCTTCTCACTCCAGCACTTACCAAAGGTATGCAGTAAAAAAATTGAGTGTGATGTAAGCTTGGATCTGAAATCCTACTGAATAGCTCTTAATATTCTTCCCTTTATGTGATTTCAAATTATGGTATTGAAATCAGCCTCCTCCATTTTGAAAATGATGACAGGGGAAGTGTCACGAATTTGACCAGGCAGTAATACTAAGCATGCGCTAATTATTTTGGGAAGCGAGTAATTCAAGGCAGGCGCATACTATATACCCTGCGACAATTCAAGGAAATATGGTACTTCCTAAAGTGAACTCACTGGAATTCTCATAGCTGTCCTATCTGCATCATAAGTAGTGTGCCACGTTACTTCCGATGAATCGGAACGATGTTGTAACCTACAAAAAATTAATTACAGTAATTAGATTACTCGCTACCATAAAAATCAATAGAACGCCGTTTTCCCGAACAAGGTTTATGAATTCCAACCTCTGTATATCGTTTGTATTTAAAACGTGTCTTCAGCTCATATTATTATCTACAAAACCCAAAACCAGTAAAGTTGGCATGTTGTGCAATTCATAAATAAAAACAGAATACGATTATTTGCAAATCATTTTCAATTTATATTCAATTGAATAGACTGCAAAGGCAAGATATTTATCGTTAGAACTGAGAAACGTAATTTTTTTAATGGGAGCAACACGTTGGCAGTCGGGCATTTTTACCACTGTGTTACATGGCCTTTCCTTCTAACAACACTGTTAAGGAACTGAGGAGACCAATTTTTGAAACTTTGAAGTGGGATTTCTTCCCATTCTTGCTTGATGTACAGCTTAAGTTGTTCAACAGTCCGGAGTCTCCGTTGTCGTATTTTACGCCGCATAATGCACCACACTTGCTGAAATAAGCAGGGGCGTCCATGATAATGTTGCTCAGATGGGAACATATGTTGCTCCAAAACCTGTATGTACCTTTCAGCATTAACGGTGCTTTCACAGATGTGTAAGTTAACCATGCCTTGGGCACTAATACACCCCCATACCATCACCGATGATGGCTTTTGAACTTTGCGCCTATAACAATCACGATGGTTATTTTCCTCTTTAATGCATTTTTAAATTGATATAGAGGTATAATTTATGGCTTCCATTTGCTGCATTACTAGCCAATGAAAATGAGCCTAATTTCACAAGTTAGAAAGCAAAATAAAATAACTGTCAGAACGAAAACTGTGATGGTGTTTGTTTTCCTGGAATGCAAAGGAACTGGACCGGACATGGCGTGAAGGTAAAGACATGTTTAATTAACCGCTATAAAAAAAGTGCAAACAAAAGGCGCGCACAAGGCGGGGAACAAACTTGGCTAATAAAACAAAAAAACTAGCACAAAGGCAAGAAATATGGACATGAAAACGAAAGACACTAACTGTGGCATTTAACAAACAAAAACCTACTTGTGGTGAAGTGAGCAGGGCCGCATGAACTATGACACGAAAAAGGTATGAAACCGAGTATAGAGTACAGAGTACAATGACGCCAGGCAGACTGCCTGGCAACTTCAAGCTTAAATAATAGTGACATGATTATTGACAGGTGCGTGAGTCCAAACAAAAAAAGGTGCGTGAGTCGAAGTGAATCAGGTGAACCAATTGGTCGTCATGGTAACCAAACAAGGGAGCGTAAACAGAAACTAAAAAGAGTCTTAAACCAACAGAACATAACTAAACAAAACGTGATCACAAAGACATGACAAAAACGTTTGTCTTCTTATCTCTCATAATGATTGTGAAAGATACGCAAAATGTTAATAAATCATCTTTTCACCCTGCTCAATTCCACCATAACTTTATTCATTATTCCATGTGTATTTTCCTCTTAACAAACTGCAGTAGTGTCTTCTGCCAAGAGTATTACCTATATAGGTGATAGCTCTAGGTAATAATGAAGCTGTAGGTTATATAGCAAGGATATTGATCTATATGAAAAAATAATTTTAAAAAAGCTACCTGGGCACCAGGTAGCCCGTAAGGACCAGATGAGTAGCCCGCTGGCCTGTTCTAAAAATAGCTCAAATAGCAGCACTTACCAGTGAGCTGCATCTATTTTTTAATTTTTTACTAGAAAGCTGGTCTCGCTTTGCTCGACATTTTTATTTCTAAGAGACAAAAACTCAAATAGAATTTGAAAATCCAAGAAAATATTTTAAAGACTTTGTCCTCACTTGTTAAATACATTAATTTATTTTTTTTACTTTGCTTCTTATAACTTTCAGAAAGACAATTTTAGAGAAAAAATAAAACCTTAAAAATAATTTTAGGATTTTTAAACACATATACCTTTTTACCTTTTAATTTCCTTCCTCTTCTTTCCTAACAATTTAAATCAATGTTCAATAATTATTTTTTTGTTGTAAAGAATAATAAATACATTTTAATTTAATTCTTCATTTTAGCTTCTGTTTTTGCGACAAAGAACATTTGTGAAATATTTTTTCAAACTTATGATAATTAAAATTCAAAAAAAATATTCTGGCAAATGTAGGAAATCTGTAGAATCAAATTTAAATTTTATTTCAAAGTCTTTTGAATTCCTTTTAAAATTTTTGTTTTGGAAAATCTAGAAGAAATAATGATTTGTCGTTACTAGACATATAGCTTGGTCCAATTTGTTATATATTCTAACAAAGTGCAGATTGGATTTTAACCATTTAAAACATGTCATCAACATTCTAAAATTAATCTTAATCAGGAAAAATTACCAATGATGTTCCATAAATTCTTTTTTTAATTTTTTCAAAAAGACTCGTATTAGCTAGTTTTTCTCTTCATTTTTTTCGGTTGAATTTTGAATTTTAAAGAGTCAAAATTTAAGATAAACTATGTTTCAAAATTGTATTTTCATTTTTTTTTGTGCTTTCTCCTCTTTTAAATCGTTCAATTAAGTGTTTTTTTCATTATTTATTCTCAACAAAAAACTGTGGAAGGAAAAAAATGTACAACGGAATGACAGACATTTGTTTTAAATATACATAGATGTATTTATTAAAGGTAAATTGAGCAAATTGGCTATTTCTGGCAATTTATTTAAGTGTGTATCAAACTGGTAGCCCTTCGCATTAATCAGTACCCAAGAAGTAGCTTTTGGTTTCAAAAAGGTTGGTGACCCCTGCTGTAGACCGACATATCAAGAGCAGACAGAAAAGTAATCAAGACGTTCTTCATAATTTCCTATGTTGTCATCGTTGTTGTGCTGTCATTAGCCATACCAATAAGCTATGAATAAATTAGTCTTTTGGAAGCAAGCTTGATCCGCTACACATTCAGGGATTGGAGAGCAGACCTACTTGGAGTTTAACAATTTGCAGTTTGGATAGCAATTCATGATTAATCTTGTTTGAATCTGAACAGGGAGCACCATAATCACATGCATAGACAGGTTTGAACAAATACATATAGAAAATGCCTTAACGTTATCTTGTTTTTCAAGTAAACAGTATGAGGATTTGTATTTTTTTTTCTTACCAAAATAGTTACAATCTGTAATTGAAGACACGCTGTCCAAACGTCAACAAATAGGTACTTGAATGAAACACAAGCCCCGTACTCTTTTTTTTTCTTTCTTGCCCAGCAAGATGTTGCCTACCACACAAGCTTCCTGCAGTCACGGCAAATACATCCCCATTCTTGCTACCAGTGAACAACGCCTGAGGATTTAAAATGTCTCCAAGCTCTCTCCCTCTCTCACTGCTCACTGCTATTCATTTGCCAGTGAATCAAATGAAGATTACACTTCCTCTCCTTGCATTACCCTGCCAGTCTCGCTCTCGTAGCATTTCCATTCAGTTCTTTTCCATTCCATTCAATCTCATTCTGTCGGTCTTTTTTCCTTTATCACTTTGCAGTAATTAAACAGTTGCTTTGGTCTTCCATCAGTCTGACTTAACCTACTTTCTTTCTAATTCTTGCCCTCTCTTAATATAATTTTTTTGTAGCTGATTTAAGCCCCTGTTACATTGGGTCTGTCCACTGAACACTGTTCCAGGCCTTGTTTGACTGAGTGAAAGGTGAATTAAACAAGCATTTGATGTTCTTAAACCGCTAATTAAGTCGGTCTGTGACAGGGATAGTCCATAGTGTTACACTTGAGAAAGTCAAACTGGAGACACAGCCTAGTGAAAACCAGAATCATTTTTACATTACAGTTGAAAAAAGGTACATATTTCTCTATAAACATAGTGTGGAGAAAATGGTTGCAAACAGTGGTTGAGAGCATACCCTTGTTGTACATGTTCGTGGGCACCTGGACAACGCTGAGGCTGAGATTGACTGACAAGTTGTTAAAGTGGTCATTGGGTTGTAGGATGAAGTCTCCTCCCAGGTCAACATTGTTCCCCAGATCATCCACTTCATTGATCAGCACTGCATTGAAGTATTCATACTGGGGGCAGAGAGAGACAAAAAATGGGGTATCGTCATCAAATGCAATAATTGAAAACATGCCTCCTGTCCAATATGTCACAGCCGGTATCATTGAACAAGATTTCCCAGTCACAGAAATGCTGAGTCAGAATAGTTTACCTACTGATGTAATCTGAATCATTCTGGACATGCGAGATGTTAATGTGGAAAAATGCTGAGTCAACACAACTTCTCTTTTGCCTTTCTGCACATGCTCTCCCTATCAACATGCTGCGTGTGGTGCCCTGTTTTTGGCTGTATTTTTAGTTCTCCGCATACTGGAACGACTTAATAAATTATCGAGCAAGATAAATATAGAGCACATGGCTCCCTGCACCCCTCCGGCTGTGAAGTCTATGATACTTCCAATGGCTGCGAGGGAGAACACAACATAAGAGTTTAGAAATATATTTTACAATAAATGCAACACAATCCATGTGTATGACTTTGTTTTGAGGGATTTGACCCAAAAATACACAAAAAAGGAAAATATGTGAGGAGACATTTTTTCAGTCCAAATCCCATTTTTTTAATGACTTCTGCCACCACTCATTTCATCTTGTGAAATTCAGTCAGGAAAAGCCATTGAAGAGAGAAGTTTATGGATCATTGGTAACTCATTAGTGCAGTGCAGCCATTATTGCTAGACTGACCTATAAAGCTGTCTGTGTTCAAGACAGTAGAAAAGGGAGTGTTCTAATTTTAAAACTCATTTTAAATCCCATCACTTAAATCAGAATTAGGTTTGCATTGGATGTGTTGTTTAAATCCAAATGATTTATCTATCTGTCTTTTCTTCTTAGGATGCACATGATTTGCTTTGACATAATGGGTGGTTTTCTTTTTCCCCGACTCAGGGAATGATACTGTTCTCTGGTGTCATTGTTACAGTAATGCGACTTGAGATGTGACAACATGATTGAAGGTTGTTTTCTTGGGCTGAAAATAATACAACAGTTTTAAATTCTACACATATTTTTTCTCCCTATGAAATTGTCACGTGTGGGTCGCATTTTACTGCGGGATCGTTCCTCCAGTGCAAACATGGACACTGGGGACAACAACGTAAAGGTAAGATGATTTAATAACAAAAACACTGGTACAAAAACAGACAAAATGAACAAAAGAAACGCCTGCCGAACGCACGAAAGCTAATGCTAACACTAGCACAGGTTCAGGAAACAAGAATAGCATATCTGATTGTTGCTTACCGCAAACAAGGAAGTCAGGACGAGTGATCGAAAAGGCAGGCTTAAATAGTGTCTCATGATTACATACAGGTGTGTCCCAAACAGCGGCAGGTGCTATCATGAGTAACCATAGTGACAAAACAAGCAAGGAAGTGCAACCAGGAACTAAAGAAGTCCAAAATTAACAGAACATAACTAAACTAAACATGATCCGGACCACGGATCATGACAGAAATAGTTTACCACAGAACCCCAACACCACATGTGCACTTAATGTGGTAAATCCAGCAATTTGATGTTCTAGTCCGCTTGTCCCTCATTAGGCTAGACAGGCATGTGCACAGACATTGTCATTACCCAAAAACCAAAGCAACTATGTTTTTATATATTTATATATATAAGCGAAGTGAAGTGAATTATATTTATATAACACTTTTCTCAAGTGACTCAAAGCGCTTTGCATAGTGAAACCAAATATATAAGTTACATTTAAACCAGTGTGGGTGGCACTGGGAGAAGGTGGGTAAAGTGTCTTGCCCAAGGACACAACGGCAGTGACTACGATGGCTGAAGCGGGAACACAACGGCAGCGATTTGGATGTCAATAGGTGGGAAGCGAACCTGCAACCCTCAAGTTGCTGGCACGGCCACTCTACCAACCGAGCTATGCCACATATGTGTGTATGTATTGTGGGCGGCATGGCGTAGTGGGTAGAGCGGCCGTGCCAGAAACCTGAGGGTTGCAGGTTCGCTTCCCACCTATTGACATCCAAATCGCTGCCGTTGTGTCCTTGGGCAGGACACTTCACCCTTGCCCCCGGTGCCGCTCACACTGGTGAATGAATGATGAATGAATGATTGGTGGTGGTCGGAGGGGCCGTAGGCGCAAACTGGCAGCCACGCTTCCGTCAGTCTACCCCAGGGCAGCTGTGGCTACTAATGTAGCTTACCACCACCAGGTGTGAATGAATGATGGGTTCCCACTTCTCTGTGAGCGCTTTGAGTATCTAACAATAGAAAAGTGCGATATAAATCAAATCCATTATTATTATTATTATTATTATTCATACCAGGGCAGTCAAAGTTAACTATATAATTAAAAACATCATTTTAACAACCGATTAATGCACACAAGTCCTCTTTGACCCTTGGGGAGTGCCGTAGCGCGGGGGGTAACTTGGCTGCAGTTCACTTGCTACTGATGAGCTACTAGTGAGTAGAAATAGGCTGCATGCAGCAGAAAGGCTACCTCATGGAAATATCAGGTTCAAAGTCATGGCAATTTGTTCTCCCGACAAGAAAGGACTCGTTTTCGCTGTGAGAAGACGCGACATCCCTGCAGCAAACGCCTGCTGCGCGTGTCGAAAAAGGTGGGTGGTGCTTCACTTCCGTGTTCGGATTGGGGTTTAAGTGCAGTGATAACATAACATTTAGATTGTTGCTATGACTGATTTAGTAGGTAAGATGACATAAAGGGTCACCAGAAGTGAAATACTGTTGGCAGGAAGGGGAAAAGAGACTTTTTTTATTGCACACAATTGATCCAACATCAAAACATGTCAAGACACTTTCTCAAACCTATCACTGTTTCTGCTTCAAAATAAAAGTGCTATGCTATACATCCGGTTTAACTACATTTACAAAAAAAAAATGTCTTACATTACAATCATGCTTTGTTAAAAGCATGATTTTTGGCACCGACCGAAACCAGCCGATACTACTGGGCACAGATTCACGTAAGAGCCAGTAGTGCCATGTTTTAGTGCCTGGGTTGCGCATGATGTCACACGTCTGTCTGAATTAGCACTTGCGAGTATTTGCTAGCACTTGAGAGTAAAACAGGCGATTTCAAAGTGGACATGCTCTTAGTAATCTTGCAACGCATCAATGTTTCATGACAAAAACCCAACCATGCCAAACAGAAAACACTCTAAAATGTGGCTCGTCTGTCCCAAACACAATGACGATGCAGATTACACTCGCAGAAATCAAGACAAGTGGCGAATACTTCCAGTTTGAGTGCAGCCAAGTTCGATGTGCGGCTGTCACTCCTGCGTTTGGCAACTCTGCTGTAGCCAACAACACGGGGGAAGAAATGGCATTATTATTTGAGAATCAAAAATCCATCCATCCATCCATCCATTTTTCTACCGCTTATTCCCTTTGGGGTGGCGGGGGGCACTGGTGCCTATCTCAGCTACAATCGGGCGGAAGGCGGTGTACACCCTGGACAAGTCGCCACCTCATCGCAGGGCCAACAGATAGACAGACAACATTCACACTCACATTCACACACTAGGGCCAATTTAGTGTTGCCAATCAACCTATCCCCAGGTGCATGTCTTTGGAAGTGGGAAGAAGCTGGAGTACCCGGAGGGAACCCACGCATTCACGGGGAGGACATGCAAACTCCACACAGAAAGATCCTGAGCCCGGGATTGAACCCTGACTACTCAGGACCTTCGTATTGTGAGGCAGACGCACTAACCCCTTTTCCACCGTGATGCCAGAATCAAAAATGTTATTAATTATTTATTATGTCATAGTCAGTTCGATATCAAACATGTAGTACATAATGTACGTACATATCTTCAGAGAACAGCCGTGTGCTCAATGGCAATATTATTATTTCACAAAAAAATAAAATTAAGAAAAGTAAAAACAAAAAAAATTAAACATATCTCAAAAGGGTAATAGGAAGAAGTATAAACATTTTTAACCCCCCCTTTTTTATACATCAAGGAGCTTTTTGTATTAGTAAAGTGAAGTGAATTATATTTATATGGCGCTTTTTCTCTAGTGACTCAAAGCGCTTTTCATGGTAAAGGCCAATATCTAAGTTACATTTAAACCAGCGTGGGGGGCACTGGGAGCAGCTCTGTCGTTCAAAGGCAAAACCTAGTAACTCACTTCTAGCTGATTTTGAGAAAAACAAAGGAAAACCAATCTATCTTGATGCTGTCTTACAAAGATCTACAATGTCATCAAACGTATAGATGTTTTCTTGAGCTTTCATTTTCTTGCCGATTGAGCCATGGATTGAATCTGCTCTCATGAACGTGTGCCCTTTGAACGTGTGCCCTTTCTCCAGATATTTTATCACAATCGTAGGTGGGCCCCATTGTGCGTTTGCACATTGGGCAAGAGCCGTGTACAGCGTCCAGTTTTTATTTTGACCTCCACAGTTATCTGCCCAAAAGAGTATGCAAGGGGAAGAACCAAGAACAATACATTTAATGAAGGTGCTTGCAACGTCCTGGGCCAATCTTCCAAATATCCCCTTGTGCCATAATATCACATAATCAGGTTGACCGTCGGCCCCCATTCGTGCAAATGTCTCATTAAAGACAATAAGGCGACTGACAAAGAAGCTCCGATTGGTCCCTTGAGATACTAGGTTTTTCTGTTGTATCTACGCGGTATGTGGTAGTTGCTAGGTCCTGTCATGCGCGTAACAGCTTACTTACGGAACAAATTACAATATCGCATACACTAATGTAAAGCATATCACCAAGGAAATCCAAAATTATTATCAGCTCAGTTTTGACCAAAATTGAGTTACTGGGTTTTGCCTTTGGACGGGAGAGCTGGGTAAAGTGTCTTGCCCAAGGTCACAACGGCAGTGACTAGGATGGCAGAAGCGGGAATCGAACCTGGAACCCTCAAGCTGCTGGCACGGCCGCTTTACCAACCGAGCTATACCCGCCGTATTATTAGGTCCATCAGTGCAAAATATTATATATTTATCACTTTCCTCTGGCACTGTTCCCCTAGCATTCAAAAAAGTGGTTATTCATCCTCTGCTCAAAAGACCTAACCTCGATCCTGACCTCATGGTAAACTACCAACTGGTGTCCCACCTTCCGTTTATTTCGAAAATCCTCGAAAAAATTGTTGCACAGACGCTAAATGAACACTTAGCGTCTAACAATCTCTCTGAACCCTTTCAACTCGGTTTCAGGGCAATTCACTCTAGGCAGACAGCCCTCACAAAAATAAACTAATGATCTATTGCTAACGATGGATTCTGATGCATCATCTATGTTGCTGCTCCTTGATCTTAGCGCTGCTTTTGATACCGTCGATCATAATATTTTATTAGAGCGTATCAAAACACGTATTAGTATGTCAGACTTAGCCTTGTCTTGGTTTAACTCCAATCTTATTGACAAGATGCAGTGCGTCTCCCATAACAATGTGACATTGGACTACGTTAAGGTACCGTGTGGAGTTCCCCAGGGTTCGGTTCTTGGCCCTGCACTCTTCAGCATCTACATGCTGCCGCTAGGTGACATCATACGCAAATACGGTGTTAGCTTTCACTGTTATGCTGATGACACCCAACTCTACATGCCCCTAAAGCTGACCAACACGCCTCATTGTAGTCAGCTGGAGACATGTCTTAGTGAAATTAAACAATAAATGTCACCAACATCTACGGTCCGCTCCAAGGTTTGTCATTGTCATCCCACTGGGTTGAGTTTTTCTTTGCCCTGATATGGGATCTGAACCGAGGATATCGTTGTGGCTTGTCCAGCCCTTTGAGACACTTGTGATTTAGGGCTATATAAATAAACATTGATTGATTGATCGATTGATTAATATTTAACTTTAACTAATGTCCGGTTTTCTCTGAACCATGTGCTTACAATTGCCTTAATATATCATAAAATACACTCATACTCACATTCAAAACAAGCCTAGACCTCACTATACCAAACCAAAATACTAGATTTGTGCAATTTCTTAAAATGCTCAATGTTTAAACAGTGTTTGAGCTCATCATTCAGGCTGTCCCATATTTTCACCCCACAGACTCAAACACAAAAACTTTTCCTTGGGGTAAGTGCTAAAGCGTGTTTATATTTCTCCGTTCCGCTGAGGTTATACTCCACATCTCTTTCTGTAAATACACTTTGAATATTTACAGGCAATTGATAACTTCTTGCTTTAAACATGATAAGCCCTGTCAAATAGTCTACTAAATCAGGAAATTTCTCACTGGCACTCATCTCCCTTATCTCTCCTGCTTGCTTATTTGTCTTGTCTTAACTTTCTTGTTGCCTATTTTTGCACTGCTCTCCAAATCTAAACATTGGAACTATTTAACTGGTCTCAACAAAATTGGACAAGATTTGGGTTTGGAGGGAACGTGTTTGTCGTGACGGAGCGGTTGTTGCTGGACACATGACAGACTCTTGGGGGAAGTAGTGCCGCGTGCCTGGTGACCCTTTCAGTCGAGAATGTGAAGATATACACGTATTCGTAACTATGACAATAGGTCATCTGCTGATTGGAGTAAGCATTGCTCTGGTTTGTCGACACATTTGAAGTTGCTTGCAGTCTTCAGAGTACCCCAAAGCTGCCACAACTGATTAGAGAATGCGGGAAAAACTGTGGACACTTGTGATTTGGATAACATCGGACTGTCTGCCCCGCAGGATGAATTTTGAGGACCAGTCAAAGACAATTTAGAGTGAAAAGCAAATTTTATTTTTACTCGCATACAAAACATTCAAACTTGGATTGTTTCCCTTGCTTGAAGACTCTCTTGAAGGACAGTGCCACAAAGACACAAGATATCCCCTCTTGTCTCTCATGGACACACACCTGTCGTTGCTGACTTTGGACTGACTCCGAGCTGTACAACACCAAGACCGCTGAACAAACATGCGGCAGGCTTACACATAGACATGCATCCACAAAAAATATACGCCACACACACACATACATCACCCCCCATCCAATGCCCCTGACGCAAATCCCTTAGGGGTGATGGACGGCTGGATTTTATTTTGTGCAATACTAAGAAAATAACACTCCATTGTTTGTGTTTTTATGTTGAAGAAATTTGCTAAACGATTGCAAACATGTTACCATACAAATAATTGGATATTGTTTTGATACATTTATTGATGGATCAATTAAGATAAATAAATATGTTACATTTAAAAATTTTAAGATTTCATCATAACACATACAATTTTTTTTCCACATACACACACACAAAAGTACCAAAACTTGGTACCGTTGAGTACCGGTATCGATTAAAATGTAATAGGAACCCATCCCTATTTGCCAGAAATGTTTTGTAATATTATACAATGCAAGTACATCAGTTGAGGAATATGTGTAAATTATGGTATAACATGTTGTGGTTAAGTCCTCAATTACAAAATGATTAGCAGGCTAAATATTGCATTTTATTAATTAATAGTGAAGGTTCAAACATTATGATGCAGAAATATAAAGACCATTAACTTGTACAACATGTAATGTACAGAATATCAGAAGCATTTATTTGGGTAAGAAATATCCCAAATTACACCTGGGATAGGCTCTAACCCACCCGCTACTGCAAAAGTGACAAGCGATAGAAAATAGGTGGATGGATTTTACCAAACATCTTCGACAAAGCACATAACAATCTACATTTTGTGTTATTTATGCATGAAACTGTTCTTTAAACATTGAAGTTTAGGTCTTCCTCTGAATGCAAGTGCTCCTCAAGCAGGAAAACAAATTCTGTATTTCTACAAAATCTGGCAGGACAACAACACAGTCCGCAGTTTTTTGTTATTAATATTGTCATTAAATCATGATATTCCTATGTGTGATGAGATTTTAAAAAAATATGTTTCATTAAAGGAAATTAATTGTCTGTTAAGTGTTAAAACTTGAAAATTATCTGTCAAGGGTACACTTATTAATGATGAAATTGTATGTATATTTGTGATTAATCGCGATTAATTTTGCATTAACTATGAACAATGCAATTATTTGTGATAAATATTTTAATAGTTTGACAGCCCTAATATATATATATATATATATATATATATATATATATATATATATATATATATATATATATGAATGTATGTATGTATATACAGTAGGGCAAAAAAGTATTTAGTCAGCCTCCGATTGTGCAAGTTCTCCCACTTAAAATGATGACAGAGGTCTGTAATTTTCATCATAGGTACACTTCAACTGTGAGAGACAGAATGTGAAAAGAAAATCCAGGAATTCACATTGTACGAATTATAAATAATTTATTTGTAAATTATGGTGGAAAATAAGTATTTGGTCAACCTTTCAAAGCTCTCACTGATGGAAGGAGGTTTTGGCTCAAAATCTCACGATACATGACCCCATTCATTCTTTACTTAACACTGCTCAATCGCCCTGTCCCCTAAGCAGAAAAACAGCCCCAAAGCATGATGTTTCCACCCCCATGCTTCACAGTAGATATGGTGTTCATGGGATGCAACTCAGTATTCTTCTTCCTTCAAACACGACAAGTTGAGTTTATACCAAAATGGATACATGGATGATACAGCAGAGGATTGGAAAATGTCATGTGGTCAGATGAAACCATATATATATATATATATATATATATATATATATATATATATAATACTTTGTTGTTTTTTTTAAGACAAAGCTTTGTGTTGCTGTTATTGGCTGATGTCAACATTATTTGTTTTACATTGTGCTTTTTGCTGTTTTCACTATGTTTGCATGGGATTTTTTTGGAATGTGCAAGAACCGATGACAAATGAGTTACTGACCACAGATGTGCCCTGTGCCGCACTTTGGGCACCCCAGCTGTAGAAGCCAACTGTTTGTGGCTGCTAAAGTCTTAGTACTGTCATATATTTGTTCATCCTTTGGTCACATACGGTTATCTTAGGTCAGCGCCAGAAGTAGTAAAATCTTCTTTTAACCTGGCAAGTTATGTTGCTATTGTTTACGTTTGGATAGAAATCAACACAAAATCCAAACTTGATAGCTTCCTGTTGCAGGCAGGTGACGATGGTCGTGGTTGAAGGGAGAGTTGTTCTTGGTAATTAGGATTTGACAAATACAGAGGTCAAAAAATGGTGGTCTCAGAGAAGTTTTGAGTTAGATAATATAACGTGATAGTTCTACGTTCTATGAATGCTTTTATTATGTCTATTTAAGAATACTTAATATACAAGTTACATAATTTTAACATCATTAAACATACATTTAAAAACCGCACCAAAATTATACCGCAGTCGTGTTGCAAACCTAAAACCTCTGCTTTGACTGCCACTGAGCCACCGGAAATGAATGCTGAAAATGTGTGTTCATATTCTAATCAGTGACGCAGCATGATGTGGCCAGGAAAAAGTTTAGGGTAAAATTTTATAGGACGCGCCTTGTCATTCAATAATTTATATTTTAATGTGCTTCGTCATCTAACTCCCCACACTGCATAAAGTCAGTGTATTTAATTTGAACTAATCAGAATTATCTGCCAAAAGAAGAAGAACATTTGGCTTGTCAAGACTTTCCAAAACAAGTAAAATTAGCTAAACCCAATGAACCCAAAAATACCTTAAAATAACAAGTGCATTTTTCTTGGTAGAAAAATAAAGAGAGACCTTTTTGCTCAATATGTTGAAAAATATTCTTAAATTAAGTAAAAGCTAGTGCCATTATTTTGACATAATTATAAGCACTCGGCATTACATTTACTCTAACCAGCAAATTCATACTAAAAACTAATTTGTTTATCCTAATGGAAAGGTATCAAGGCAACCGCTTGTTACTCTCGTGGTCTCCTAGCCGTGGAAAAATGCATTTTTCCATCCATAACATGACATCATCGCGCCAAGTGCGTGCTCTTTCAGTCAATTAGTGCGCATATATACAGCCCGGCTCCCGGCCAAAATTATTTTAAATGTAATTTGGAAGAATTTATTTGAATGTGCATGAAATATCCATCCATCCATCCATCCATCCATCTTCTTCCGCTTATCCGAGGTCGGGTCGTGGGGGCAGCAGCCTAAGCAGGGAAGCCCAGACTTCCCTCTCCCCAGCCACTTTGTCTAGCTCTTCCCGGGGGATCCCGAGGCGTTCCCAGGCCAGCCGGGAGACATAGTCTTCCCAACGTGTCCTGGGTCTTCCCCGTGGCCTCCTACCGGTTGGACGTGCCCTAATCACCTCCCTCGGGAGGCGTTCGGGTGGCATCCTGACCAGATGCCCGAACCACCTCATCTGGCTCCTCTCGATGTGGAGGAGCAGCGGCTTTACTTTGAGTTCCTCCCGGATGACAGAGCTTCTCACCCTATCTCTAAGGGAGAGCCCCGCCACACGGCGGAGGAAACTCATTTCGGCCGCTTGTACCCGTGATCTTATCCTTTCGGTCATTACCCAAAGCTCATGACCATAGGTGAGGATGGGGACGTAGATCGACCGGTAAATTGAGAGCTTTACCTTCCGGCTCAGCTCCTTCTTCACCACAACAGATCGGTACAATGTCCGCATTACTGAAGACGCCGCACCGATCCGCCTGTCGATCTCACGATCCACCCTTCCCCCACTCGTGAACAAGACTCCTAGGTACTTGAACTCCTCCACTTGGGGCAGGGACTCCTCCCCAACCCGGAGATGGCACTCCACCCTTTTCCGGGAGAGAACCATGGACTCGGATTTGGAGGTGCTGATTCTCATTCCGGCCGCTTCACACTCGGCTGCGAACCGATCCAGTGAGAGCTGAAGATCCCGGCCAGATGAAGCCAACAGGACCACATCGTCTGCAAAAAGCAGAGACCCAATCCCGCGGCCACCAAACCGGAACCCCTCAATGCCTTGACTGCGCCTAGAAATTCTGTCCATAAAAGTTATGAACAGAATCGGTGACAAAGGGCAACCTTGGCGGAGTCCAACCCTCACTGGAAACGTGTCCGACTTACTGCCAGCAATGCGGACCAAGCTCTGACACTGATCGTACAGGGATCAGACTGCCACAATAAGACAGTCCGATACCCCATACTCTCTGAGCACTCCCCACAGGACTTCCCGAGGGACACGGTCGAATGCCTTCTCCAAGTCCACAAATGAAATATTTTAAATCAACATTGTTTGAAATGTCACATGTTAATTGCCAACTGTACTACAATATGAGCATGTGTTTTCTATTTCATTGAAAATAAAACAACAAAGTCAATTTGGCTGTCATCTGGTTTAATTATGAGGCACAATTGTGTCAAAATCATGATTTTTTTTTCATGCTTGAAATAAGAAATTATTACTTTGAAAAAGTAGTTTTATACTTGTGAGTGTTGATGACACAGCTTTGCAACAGTTGATAATTTAAAGCAAGTTTTACTCAATATAGGTCATAAAATCTCAGCAACAAGCTGTAATATCTTACTGAGATCATTTAGGACCAAAACCCTTAAAACAAGTAAAACACTATTATAAAATCTGCTTAGTGAAAATAATTTTCTTATCAGACAGAAAATAAGCAAATATCACCCTTATTTGAGATATTTATCTTACTTAGATTTCAGTTTTTACAGTGCACACTGATTGCTAACGACAACGTTATTATACCGACAGCATTTCACATCAATTTCATTCGGGTGAATCCAACATTAGTTAATGTTATGTTTCTGATGGGATGATCTTTAAAGTGAATGTGGACTTCATTGCATTACGTTGTTGGAGTTGTAGCGGGCTGTGTATGACCAAAAACTGTATATTGAGAGAGTATGATATGGACCACAATGGAAACAAGCCTTTTGGCTTTTTGTGCCATCCATTTACCTTTTTAAAGCATTACATGGATTCGATTCTTTACAGATGTCAATTAACTTCTCAGTCAATCAATACATCTATCGCTTGATATTGTACGGTGCACACGATGTGCTACAAAAAGTACATTTGCAGTCAGTTATATCCTGGGGCGCCGAAAAGGGGGGTTAAAGGAGACGGATTCTAGGGGCCCATGATGGAGGGGGGCCCCTCTAATGATGATGACATTTTAATACAGAGGGGCCCTGTAAAGATTCTTTTCATGGGGCCCAAAATCCCTAGCAGCGCCCCTGGTTATATCATCTTCTTTTTGTCACTGATAAGAAATACCGAGGACTTTAGTTGTTACGGCAGTGGACAAGTGGTAGAAAATGGGTAGAAATTAAAAAAAAACTGTAAGCATGTATCAAACAAAAAATAAAACAATAAATATCCTGGGGGAGTACAATGACTTTCAGTCTCTAAATGAAGTTCATTTCTATTGTGCCTTTTCACTTTTAAACACAGCCACTATAGTTTTAGGAATTTTTCAAGAGTAAAGATGAAAGATGTACATTAAACAATGGTTCATGAGGCTGTTAATAGACTTATTTAAATTCACAGCAAGCATACTTTAGTTTTGATTTTAAAAAATGCAACCATTAGCTATTAGTTTCAGCAGTGTTAGAGTGTGGGGGTGTGGATAAGTGTGTCTGCATCTGTCTGTGTTATAATGTGTGTGCGAGCGTGTGTGTGACTGTGTGTGTGCGTTAAAGTGTGGGTGTATGTGTGAAGTAAGTCAATTATGCCATTACAGTAGTACAGTGAAGAAGTGCCTAGTGCCATTAATGCAGTCTCTGATCGCGGTGTTAACCTGATCTTTAATGTGGAAAGATCACACACACACACTCCATCAGCACCCACTCAATGTGGGCCAGAGAAAAAGGACAGGATGAGGAGTGTGGTGGAAGCATATTCCAGTTCCCTATTTGAAAAAACAGAACAGGGCCGCGGGACAAATTATCAAGCGTCCGCAGCTACAAAAATGTTGGGGACCACTGGGTTAGTGCCTCTGCCTCACAATACAAAGGTCCTGAGTAGTCCTGAATTCAATCCCAGGCTCGGGATCTTTCTGTGTGGAGTTTGCATGTTCTCCCTGTGACTGCGTGGGTTCCCTCCGGGTACTCTGGCTTCCTCCCACCTCCAAAGACATGCACCTGGGGATAGGTTGATTGGCAACACTAAATGGTCCCTAGTGTGTGAATCTGAGTGTGAATGTTGTCTGTCTATTTGTGTTGGCCCTGCGATGAGGTGGTGACTTGTCCAGGGTGTACACCGCCTTCATACTTGCCAACCTTGAGACCTCCGATTTCAGGAGGTGGGGGTGGGGAGGCGTGGTTAATAAGGGAGGAGTACAATTCACCAACTCGAGTATTTATATATATATTTATATATATATATATATATATATATATATATATATATCGACTTTCAATAAATTCTAGCTATATATATTTATTTTATTATATATATTAATAAAATAAATAGTTTAATTTCAGACGGCACCTATCAAATACACAGCAATAAAAACACAGTTATTCTACTAACTGTACTGTGCTTGCTGTTTACTAAAAAAAAAAAAACAACACTTACCTTTCACTTTTTTAGTAACCTTTTGTCAGGTCTGTAAGTTTATGTTTTGGTTTTGGTCAGGTTATGTTTAGTTTTTTGGACATTTAAGTTCTGTCTTGGCACTTCCTGGTTTGTTTTCGTCTCAATGCCAACTCATTACTTTTCACCTGTCATGTCACGTCCCTGTCCTCAGCCTCACACCTGTTTTCACTAATTATCATAGCTACTTAAGTCACTCTTTTTCTTGTCTTCATTCTGGGATCTTCACACACGCTACCCATGCTGCACCTCCTTCATGCCCTCGTCCATAGTTCCATGCCGTGTAAGTTTTTGTATTCATGCCATTGTGCTAGTTTTGTTTATAGTTCATTATTATTCATGCCAATCAAGCAAGTGTTTTTGTTTCATGTTTGTAGTTTGCAGCATTTATGCTAGTCTTTTGTTTGTTCATAGCCAAGTGTCTGTACCTCCTTGTGAGCGCCCTTAGTTTGTTTATTTTTTATTATAGTGTTTAAATAAACAACTATGTACTCACAGTCACGTCTCGCCCGTGCAAATCATTCTCTGCATCGAAAAAAAAACTTTAATCCAAGCCTAGTTGTGACACGTTTGTTCTGCCATTTGCGTGCCGTACTGGCGAGAGTCACTTGCCGTCAGGTGCACAACACCACGTAAATCGTTGGCCAATCAAAAAGCAACCCCATAACGCTATAGCTAACATTCACCAGGAGATGGCGACAGACAACATAGAATCACTCTATTACAGACGGCGTCGCCATGGCTGTAACTTCCTCTTTTTTCTGCTTTGTCTCCTTGTGTGTGCAGTTTTTTTATTAAAAATCCCCAGATGTTGTAACGTGATTGGGCGGGCAAACTGTTTATATAACAGGAAAGCAGACGTGAAAACAGGCTGTCTCCACTCAGGTCCGCATGGAGCTGGAGGGGGCGTGAATTACGGGAGATTTCCAGGAGAAAATTTCTTCCAGGAGGTTTTCGGGAGAGGCGCTGAATTTCGGGAGTCTCCTGGAAATTCCAGGAGGGTTGGCAAGTATGCCCGCCTTCCGCCAGATTTTAGCTGAGATAGGCTCCAGCGACCCCCCGCTTTGCCAAAAGGGACAAGCGGTAAAAAATGGATGGATGGAAATGTAATTGATATCAAACTACAAGTCCTGGATTACAGTATCTTTTGTGATACATTGCAGTGTTTTTGTGTGGGAGCTCTCTGCAGGCCCTTCAAATTATTCCACAATGAACTGACCCAAGCATGCCTTTATAAATGATAAATGGGTTGTACTTGTATAGCGCTTTTCTACCTTCAAAGTATTCAAAGCGCTTTGACACTACATCCACATTCACCCATTCACACACACATTCACACACTGATGGAGGGAGCTGCCGTGCAAGGCGCCAACCAGCACCCATCAGGAGCAAGGGTGAAGTGTCTTGCTCAGGACACAACGGACGTGACGAGGTTGGTACTAGGTGGGGATTGAACCAGGGACCCTCGGGTTGCGTACGGCCACTCTTCCACTGCCCCACGCCGTCCTTTATGAATGGTTTTGTGCACTGGGGTGAAATTATTTGGTCAAATATCAGACTTTTATCAGCAAGAGGGAACTAGCTTTTTCCTAAAAACAAAATATGCAAGTAGCAAAAAAAAAAACCACTTTGAAAGTGCCAAAAAATACATACATTTGCCCATATATTAAGTGCATGAGGTGCATGCAGAAGTTTTACACAAACATTCACTGTTAATTTGACAAAAAAGCATAACACTGAGTCACAGCCACAAGGAGGAAGGAGATAGGGCACCAGAGAGGACCGTGACGCCTCAACCCTCTGGTGTTCACTTTCAACTTTCATCCCCGCAGTAATGCTCTTTTCCTCACCCTCATCTCTCCTCTCACTTCACGGTTGGGAAGGGAAAAGCATGACACCCAGGGTGTGGAAATGTGACTGGAAAACAACCAGGAGGCATGGATACAGGTAATTTGAGAGTCAACAAAACAGTAGAGAAAATAACATGTGGGGGAGTTCATGTGCTGTGCTAAACCCCCTTTTTTTTTTTTTTTTTTTTTTAGAAAGAAACTAATGACAAGTTGAAAAAAGTGATGCAGCAACAGTTGTACTGGAGAGATGATAGGTTATCATTATTTTATTTTATTTTTTTTGCACTGGGTTGAGGTCAGATATTAAAGGTGATCTGCACTTTTTTGGGGGAATTTTGCCTATCGTTCACAATCATAAGGAGACAAGAACCCACTTCTTTTTTTTAATTAGCATTTTAAAGATGATTTTAAAAAAAACGCTTGGAAGATGCGGAAAATGGAGTCACGGTTGTAGCCTTCAAAGCCTCTTAAACAACTTCCAAACTCTCCATCAACATTTTGTATATACACACTGCAAGTCTGTATATAATCTAGTAACAGACACATTCATAACAATATGTAATATGTACAATATTAAGAGGTGGGTAGAGTAGCCAGAAATTGTACTCAAGTAAGAGTACTGTTACTTTAGAGATGTATTACTCAAGTGAAAGTAAGGAGTAGTCACCCAAATATTTACTTGAGTAAAAGTAAAAAGTATGTTGTGAATAAACTACTCAAGTACTGACTAACTGATGAGTAACCTGTTCGTTTAATGACGACGGCAACAAGTAATGCACAAAAACTTAAAAATAGCAATGAACAAATTCAGAACCAGGAATGTCTCTTAAGCAACTAAAACAATAATATATATTAAATAATATATATTTGGTTTTACACTGTATTGTAAAAAAAATTGAAAATGAATTTTACCTTTGCAACCTCATTATAATATTGGCTAAGTTTTATATTCATAAATGTAAGTTTCTCAATACCTGACCTGTTTTTTGTGCCTTTAAAAAAGATTTAGAACTCTATATCAAAATACTCTACCTCTAACAACCAAAAAGCTGTGAAAACGATGATGCTGTGTTCCAAATTTAAGTTATTTACTGAGATTGAGTGAGCCTATGGCTTTGCACTTTGTTTATTTTGTATCTATTTTTTTCTTGCATTCTATTTTAGTTACTTTGAATTTACAATCCTCTGGCGCTGTTTTCTAAGGTTTTTATACTGTTTTGGACTGGTTTTTGTACTTACTTTGATTATTATTTTTAACTGTTTGTAAATGTTGAAATTTATAAATAAAGGTTTATAAAAAAAAAGTGCAGTCAAGCATGTGACCGCCTGGCATGGTTTGATTGGTGAAACGGAGTCAAACGTCACCAGTGACTGCATTTGATTGGTGAAACGCAGGCATCAGATGGATCCTACTTTGAAGGTATGCCTGACAAAACAAAAACAACTAAGCGTGCATTAACAGATCGATAACAGATTCGGTTCCCCTAGAGGGAGGGAGGGGTTTGGTTGCCCACATATGCGGTCCTCTCCTAGGTTCTCATAGTCATCACTGTCACCGACGTCCCACTGGGTGTGAGTACTACTGGGTGTGAGTTTTCCTTGCACTTATGTGGGCCTACCGAGGATGTCGTTGTGGTTTGTGTTGTGGTTTGTGCAGCCCTTTGAGACACTAGTGATTTAGGGCTATATAAATAATCATTGATTGATTGATCGATAAAAATCAGTAGCGAGTAGCAAGCTGATTGTAGATAAATGGAGCATAGTTAAAGTGGTGTTTCTTCTCTATAAATATACTCAAGTAAAAGTAAAAGTATGTTGCATTAAAATGATAAATGGGTTGTACTTGTATAGCGCTTTCCACTTTCAAGGTAATCAAAGCGCTTTGACACTACTTCCACATTCACCCATTCACACACACATTCATACACTGATGGAGGGAGCTGCCATGCAAGGCGCTAACCAGCACCCATCAGGAGCAAGGGTGAAGTGTCTTGCTCAGGACACAACGGACGTGACGAGGTTGGTACTAGGTGGGAATTGAACCAGAGACCCTTGGGTCGCACACGGCCACTCTCCCACTGTGCCACGCTGTCCCTCAAACTACTCTTAGAAGTACAATTTATCCCAAAAGTTACTCAAGTAGACGTAACTGAGTAAATGTAGCGCGTTACTACCCATCTCTAACAATATTTACCATATTTTGATCATTTTAATCATTGCCGGAACTAAATATTGGGCGCATTTGTTTCCATCTGCAAAGCAGCGCACGTCTGACTCCTGGCAACAACCCCTTCCACAAACACGCAAGTGTGTTCTAATCATGGCAGATTTGGCAACAAACAACAAAGATGACAATTTTCGGACAAATGAGGATTCACAACCTTATTTTGTTGAATCTAAATTTATGGAACTACTGCTTCTAGAAGACAGTACGAAAGAAGAGTGAGACATTGGAGCAGAAGGAAGCCGAGAGAGTGAGGTGAAAGTGACTCGAAGCTGCAAAATGTGGAACTTGAAGCCAAGCTATTTCGACATAAATCGATTGCTTACCCATAATTAACCTGGAAAAAACGTCCACGGCCAGCTGGACCACACGGGCAATTATCCATCGAGTGAGTCACACTTCATATTGATCATAATAGATTCAGCACTCCATGTGTGTATCTTGACGAACAGTGCATGCTACGCTGTTTGGCTAGCTGTGTACAAACAAAAAACATGAAATATGGACATACCCTTTAAAGATACTGTAATATGATAGTTCATGTTTTTCAGTCAGTGCAGATCGGTGTAGTATCGCAGTGTTGTGCATTACAAACTCAAACGCATTTTGTGGTGACGTTGAAGCAAGCTTATCTCTTGGAGTAGTTAGCTTTTGCAGCTAATACCTTAGCAAGCCCATGTGCTACTACGCAAGAAAAATAGTTCCTCGGTGTTTGCTCTTACAATAACAATGTCACTACAGTTTGGTTATTATGCAGGTTACGGAACATAAATGAAGTATTGTTGATGGATTGTGGGTGTATTTTTGAGTGATTTTGTGGAAGAATTAATTGCTCCCACTTGCTGCATTGCTAGCCAGCAACAACAAGCCCATTTTAATATGTTAGAAAGGGAAATTAAAAAAATCAACTTTTGTCTATACTTGCCAACCCTCCCGATTCTCCCGGGAGACTCCCGAATTTCAGTGCCCCTCCCGAAAATTCTCCCGGGGCAACCATTCTCCTGAATTTCTCCCGATTTCCACCCGGACAACAATATTTGGGGCGTGCCTTAAAGGCACTGCTTTTAGCGTCCCCTGCAACCTGTTGTCACGTCCGCTTTTCCTCCCTACAAACAACTTCCCTGCACAGTCACATAAAACATGCGACACACATAACTGAATGCAAGGCATACTTGGTCAACAGCCATACTGGTCACACTGAGGGTGGCCGTAGTAACAACTTTAACACTGTTACAAATATGCACCACACTGTGAACCCACACCAAACAAGAATGACACACATTTCGGGAGAACATCCGCACCGTAACACAACATAAACACAACAGAACAAATACCCAGAACCTTTGCATCACTAACTCTTCCTGGACTGTTAAGATCCGCTTTTCGGATCGCTACGTATTATTGTTTATTGTTCCAGTTTTTGTATCACTCCGTCGTTCCACCTGCTTAGTTCCTGTTTAGTCCGTTTCCATGGTTTCTCATTAGTTTCAGCTGCTACTCTTGGTTCCCGCACACCTGTCACATTTGATTACTTCCCTATATAAGCCTGCCTCTTTTGTTGTTCAGTCTGGGATCCAAATTTGCCCTAATGCAATGTTACGTCTGCTATGCTAATTTGCTTACATGCAACTCTTTATTATTTTCGCGAGCTTACACGCTACGTTTTATTATTCTTGCGAGCTTACACGCTACGCATTTGTTTCATTCTTAGCTCTCATGCTAAATGTTTTGTTTTTTCTTTTTTGTGTGCCTATGTGACACTTATAATTAGTCACAATTGTTTTGGAAAATGAATGTGTAAATAGAGTATCTTAATTTAGTTCAAGGTATTTTCATATCTAAAGTCACAGTTAGTGTTAGGTTCCAAGCTGAATGCCACAGACATGTTATTCCGCCACGCCAGCAGAGGGAGCACTCGTATAGGAAAGGAGGGAAATGGGAGGTGCTCATTAGTGCTTCTGTGTCTCAGTCAGGCCACACCCTGCGATGAGAACGCAATCAAGCACTTCGTGTCTTCTTTTTATCCCTATAAAACAGGACACACCATTACGAACACTGGGACAAGGCTACTCAGTGCGAGGCCTGTAACACCTACGTGCCAGTTTAGTTTTTCTATTTGTATTCCTAGCTTTCATGCTAACGTCCTTGGTTTGTTTTGTCTGTTAGCTCCAGTATTTTTGTTCATAGCTCCTTTTGTTACATTAATAAATCATAATATCTTACCTCTTGCTGTGTTTTCGTTCGACGCATCCACGAAGGGACAAACTTGGCATCACTATGCCACACGGACGTAGCAGGGACGCTACAATATACACCCCCGCTACCACCAAACCCGCCCACCTCAACCCCCCGCCCGGCACCCCCCTCCGCCCCCCATCTCCCGAATTCGGAGGTCTCAAAGTATGCTTTTGTCTGCTTGTGATTGTGAACGATAGGAAAAATTCCCCTTCAAAGTTAAGGTTATAGCATTAGTTGTAGTTCCGATTAATAGTTACCAATAGTTCAAACAACTATTACACTGATTTGTGGCATTTAATGTGTGTAGGTTGAAGTAACGGAATAGCAGTAATAGCAATATAAAACATTCATAAATTTGAGTTCCTAAAACTGATATATTGAGGATGGAGAATACATCATACCAACAAACTGACACTGAGATTGTGAACATTAGACAAACATATTAGGTTGTTGGAAATGTCATTATTGCTCATCATCATAATCTTTCGGAAATCTTCAGTATGTTCTGTCCCAAGGAAATTAGAAACAAACCTAATTACAGGACAATTATCAATTAGTATACAGGAAAATCAAGTCTTGTACATACCAGAGTTTCTTATTCATCAGTTCCTAAAGCTAAGGAAAGATATACCAGATGTTATGTTTACTAAACGTTGTCCACAATCTCTCCTTTCAATTTCATTTAACCTTTGGTATAATAGAAACACAATTGTAAGTCTGTGAAGCATCCTGCAATTATTTTCATAGAAATGGTGTGTTTATAGACAGGTCAGTGAAGCAGAAGATGGGCTGATTATGCAGGGCAAATATGCTTTGGTAAAGAAAAACAAAGCAAACTGCCAAATCAACAAGCACTTGGCCTCCTCTGTGCACTCATTGGCAATACACATGACAGGTAAACAGGAGGACAAAAAGATAAAGAATTGTTCTCCCCACCTCCAAATAGGACCCCATCTTTAGGGCCGCAGCATCAGGTTTTGCGATTGTTTTTTGTCTCGAACCTGCGAGCATGGACTTCACTGGCTGCAAAGGGCATTAAAGACTGCTCTTTGCTTCCCTATTTACAGTACACGATCATTGCGGGTAAAAGAGTGAGGGAGCAAAATTAGAGAAGATTACTGTGCCAATTTCTCTTGGAAGCAGAAGAGCTCTGGAATGAATAGATAAGGAAATTCCGAGCAAACCCCTGCCAGCCAAATATGTATCCAATGGCCAAAAAACACACAAATAAACCCTGAATTGTGATGGAGGAGGTTTCACCCCACAGGGTGGATGAGTATTTTTAGCGGAGCTGGTGCTAATCACCATGTTCCGCAATAACAGAAATACCACCATCAAGACCGTGTAGACACAATCATGTACGCATGCAAACCTACAGAGTGTAAGTAAGCACAGGGCAAACATGCAAGTACACATTGTTTGGCAGAACAGTTTGCATTGTCAACTAAAAGAAAACCTAGCCAGTCACTGTTAAACTCTATGTTTTAGTTGTCAGCAGAAGATAGTATTCAATGACTAATAAAAGGCTAACTCAAAAAAATGGTGAAATGCAGCATTGGTTTGACCACCACAACCAATTTAATTATGTTAAAATATGCTGTAAATTGTGGTGTCAATGCATCTTTGGTAGGGGTCTGGACTCAATGGTGTGCAATTGGGCAGAGGTATTGCAAGGTACCACTCCAAATAAGATGAAAACCAGACATAACAATTTAATTTCATTTCGATGATGGCACCAGCAAGGAGCACAATCTGTGGACATTTCAATTTGTGTACGATTTTAACTGCCTTTACACATTTACTACACTGTACAATCCCCAAAGAACCTGTTGGAGAAAGTACAGTGATTTTTCCAAACTTTTCCATTCAGTAAGCTCTCCCAGGAGTGAAACATCTCGGGCATGAACATGCGGTGATTTATGACAGACTAGGGTGGCACTCGTAGCGTCCATTCACACAAAGAGGAAAGGAAGATTTCCATGCAGGTTTCTCTGTGTGCCTGCTTCTGTTTGACGACCTCCACCCATGTCTAGGTCCATGATCTGTCGGCAACGGGATGACTGTTGCGCCTTTGACACATGATAGCTAGACTAGTAGGCCAGCTAACAACATCCGTCACCTAATAACCACAGACCACGAGTATTCCATTTGTTATGTCTCTCAGCTTTTTCGTGTCGTCTTCGCCAGTTCCAGGTCCAAAACAGCTGTCAAACTGTCTCAAATTGTCGGAATATATTCTCAGCCATCTATTTTCCAGGTGAGAGGCATGAGTTATGATCTACAATAAACTTACAGTGAGCAGGGAAGCAAGGAAGCAGCAGACCACTCAATGATGTAAACATGGGCACACAAGCTTGTGATAGTTTGTCTGCGTTAGCGCTTACAATAAGAACATCACTAATACTTGGTTAATATTAAAGTCATGAATAGTAAATTGAGTATTGTTGGGGCTTTTTGGATGGTTATTTATCTGATTTTATGGGCGGAATAATGTAGATCCCATTGACTCCGCTCGAAGCGGAATTTTATTTACATGTATTTAATATTTAGAATGCATTAAAAAATCTATTCATCATCATGTATTTCATAATGATTGTGAATGATGGGCAAAATTCCCCCCCAAAAAGTGCAGTTTCCCTTTAAAGACTCTACCTCATAAGCTCTGGTTAACATGCCAGGCTACAACGTTTTTAAAAGGCACAGGGTTAAAGGAAAGGGTAGGATTGCTCTGTTGTACATTAAAAACCCCTTGCAATGCAAACAGATTAAACTGCCAGAGGAAGTTGAGCTACTATGTGTTGGGGTGGAGGTTACATTATCAACTAAGATGTCCTTTTTTTTTATCTGTCCGTACCGCCATCCAACTGAAAAGGTAGATTACCATGTTCAAATAAAATCTCTGTTTAATGCCTGTGATTTTAACAAGGAAATACTGTTTTGACTATCTTAATGTTAATTGGGATGATAAAATAGGGTGGGGAAAAACTCTTAATCAGATCACAGAAGAATATAACCTCTTACAGCTTCTGCAAAAGCCCACTTGAATTACTAACCACTCTAAAACCAGAATAGGTCTCTTTTTCACGAATAAAGCGAAAATAATTAACAAAACTTGCAATTATCTGACTGGCCTAACAGACCATGAAACTAAATAATATAATCAATCGCTCATTGCTCCAATCACCAGCATCATTAAAAAATCTATAATTCAAGGTAAATTTCCAAACTCATAGAAATCAGCAGTTATTACCCCAATCTTAAAATAAGGAGACCCTGCAACGATCAATAACTACTGACCAATTAGCACAATCCCTTTTCCAAAGTAGCTGAAAACTTGTGACAGAGCAGTTCATGAAACATCTGAATAATTGTCCATACAACTTAAACTCAAAGCAGTTTAGCGAAAAAACCCCAACATATTTTACCTAGACAGCAATGTGTTTATTTGTAAAACATGTCCATCGATTTTCTACCGCTTATTCCCTTTGGAGTCGAGGGGGGCGCTGGTGCCTATCACAGCTACAATCGGGAGGAAGGCGGTGTACACCCTGGACAAGTCGCCATCTCATTGCAGGGCCAACACAGATAGACAGACAACATTCACACTCACATTCACACACTAGGGCCAATTTAGTGTTGCCAATCAACCTATCCCCAGGTGCATGTCTTTGGAAGTGGGAGGAAGCCGGAGTACCCGGAGGGAACTCACGCATTCACGGGGAGAACATGCAAAGATCCCGAGCCCGGGATTGAACCCCAGACTACTGAGGACCTTCGTATTGTGAGGCAGACACGCCAACCCCTCTCCCACCGTGAAGCCCTTGTAAAACATGTAAAGCTTAAAATTGATAGCAGTGGTGTTATAGGAGCTGTATTTCTTGACTTGAAGAACACGTTTGGTACTGTGAATCATCAAATTGTTTTATTGTAAATTGTCTGTAAATGCATTGCAATGAATTTAATCATATATTGTACAGAGAAAACAGAGTGCTAGAGTACACAATACTACGTTTATAACGCTTGGCGTACCTCAAGTTTTGGTTTCAGGACCATTGTTGTTCAGTCTTTCCAGGTGTATGCTAATGATACTGTTGTGTATGTGCATGCAAAAAATAAATGCAATGCTGCACAGGATCTAACAGCTGCTATGTCCACAGTGTCAAACTGAATGAACCTTTATCATCTGCATCTTGATGTGTAAAAAACATTTTGCATGTTTTTTTTTCTAAGAAGGCAAACGCTGACATAACTCTTAATGTATGTATGGATGGAACAAAGCTTCATGTTTTACAGGAGTTAAAATATTTAGGAATTATTATTGGTTCACAGCTATGTTTTAAAGAACAAGTAGAAAAAAAACTGTGATAGAATAAAATACAACCTGTTAAATTTTAGATACACTCGAAAAAACTTGACTCTGCAAAATGATATCTAAATGCATTGATCGTGCCACATATTACCTACTGTATAACAACTTGGGCATCAGCATGCAAGTCCACATTAAAGCCTGTCGAAATTGAATACATGAAAACTCTAAAAGTTTTTGACAAAAAAAAACCCCAAAAACACACAACATCATTGGAATATTTTAAAGAAAGAAGATTTTACTGAGTTGGGAAAATACAATTAATTAAGCAGATGCTTCCTTAGTGTACAATATTCTCCATGAACTTGCTCCACCTCCACTAAAATAATTTATAAAGAAAAACTTAAATCGATCAATTGAACCAAGATGGTGACTGTCTGGTTCCATTTAGAAGAAGTGCTCTTGGGCAGTCAGTTTTATCATATCACTTGTGGAACACAACAACGTACCAAGTAACATACAAGACTTACTATCTTTTACCTCTCAGATCTAAAACTGGGGTTACTTGAAAATCAGAACTGCACTCATATTGAATCTTAAAATCCACTGGTTGTGCTGATAACTGTAATTCTAATGCAGTGGTTCTCAGTGGTTCTGAACATTTTTTAAATTCAAGTAACCCCTAATCAGAGCAAAGCATTTTTGGTTGAAATAAAGAGATAAAGAAGTAAAATACAGCACTATGTCATCAGTTTCGGATTTATTAAATTGTATAACAGTGCAAAGTATTGCTCATTTGTAGTGGTCTCTCTTGAACTATTTGGAAAAAAAGATATAAAAATAACTGAAAACTTGTTGAAAAATTAACAAGTGATTCAATTATAAATAAAGATTTCTACACATAGAAGTAATTATCAACTTAAACTGCCCTCTTTGGGGATTGTAATAGAGATCCATCTGGATTCATGAACTTAATTCTAAACATTTCTTTACAAAAAAATAAATCTTTAACATCAATATTTATGGAACATGTCCACAAAAAATCTAGCTGTCTATACTGAATATTGCATTTTTGCATTTTTTTCACAGTTTATGAACTTACATTCATGTTTTGTTGAAGTATTATTCAATAAATATATTCATAAAGTATTTTTGAATTATTGTTATTTTTAGAATATTTGTAAAACATCTCACGTACCCCTTGGCATACCTTCAAGTACCCCCATTTGAGAACCACTGTTGTAATGTATGGGTTGTTTTTTGGTGGGAGATGTTGCTGGTTGTAAACCACCCTTGTGACCCTGTCTGCTTACATACACGTTGTTATGTATGCAAATATTGTGAAATATGGTGTACATATTCACCCCAAAAACGCACAAGCGGTAGAAAATGGATGGATGGATATTCACACTTACATATGCTAACTTGTGCAATAATACCTGCACACACACGTGTGGGTCCAATGAGGCAATTTTAAACCAGCACTTTACAAACTTGTCAATTATCACTTTTTAAAGGGGAACATTATTACCAGACCTATGTAAGCGTCAATATATACCTTGATGTTGCAGAAAAAAGACCATCTATTTTTTCAACCGATTTCCAAACTCTAAAAGGGTCAAACACATTACACACACCAAGTCAAATCAGCTCTGTTATTTTCTGTTTTTTCGACTGTTTTCCGTACCTTGGAGACATTATGCCTCGCCGGTGTGTTGTCAGAGGGTGTAACAACACGAACAGGGACGGATTCAAGTTGACTTACGTGGAGTGTGCTAATCAGACATATCAATGGTCACGGCATGCTAATCGATCCTAACATGCTATTTAGGCTAGCTGTATGTACATATTGCATCATTATGCCTCGTTGGAAGCTATATTTGCATCCAGCCTTTTCCTCCACCCACATTTAATGCCAAAAAAACACATACCAATCAACGGATTCAAGTTGCACCGCACCAGGGGTCAAAAGATGCGAAAATTCCTCGCACATTTTACCGACGATAGCGATGCTACGACAAAGATGGCACAGCGATGTGTGGATATCATGCGACTCAAAGCAGATGCATTTCCAACGATAAAGTCAACGAAATCACAAAGGTGAGTTTTGTTGATGTTGATGTTATTGACATATGTGCAAATCAGACACATTTGCTCACAGTATGACTGCCAGCTAATCGATGCTAACATGCTATTTAGGCTAGCTGTATGTACATATTGCATCATTATGCCTCATTTGTAGCTATATTTGCATCCAGCCTTTCCCTCCACCCACATTTAATGCCAAACAAATGCATACCAATCGTTGGTTGGAAGGCGATCGCCGAATTTGTCCTTGTTTCCTCCCGTTCCGCTGTCTTTCGTGATATGGCTCAATAGCTTCAGTTTCTTCTTCAATTTTGTTTTCGCTCCCTGCCTCCACACTCCAACCATACGTTTCAATACATGCGTAATCTGTTGAATTGCTTGCGCCGCTGAAATCCGAGTCTGAATCCAAACTACTATGCTATACCTTTCTGTGCTATCCACCATGTTTGTTTTTGGTGATGTCAAGCTGTGACGTCACAGGAAAATGGACGAGTGTATATAACGATGGTTAAAATCAGGCACTCTAAAGCCATTTTTCGGGATATTGCGTGATGGGTAAAATTTTGAAAAAAAAACTTCGAAAAATAAAATAAGCCACTGGGAACTGATTTTTATTGGTTTTAACCCTTCTGAAATTGTGATAATGTTCCCCTTTGTGCAAGTCCCTTCTTGGAGGGGAGTTTGACTTTTTTTAAATGTACCCTATCATTCACCATCCTTATGAAAGACATGAGCAAATGTATTTTTTGAATTTTTGCACTCTAATTTGAGCAATCTATTCTGCCTCTAAATCACTTTAAAAATGCTTTCAAAACCTACCAACAAAACTTCAATTACCTTCAGTGACCTGTATTATATCTAAACTGTAACAACATAGGGGTTATTTTCCACCGCGGGAACTTTTAAACCATTAACAATTAAACAGTCGTTTGTCTTATTTTTCCCTCATGCTGCATTTGTGTTTTCCTCATTCCATTTAGACTTGTTTCATAAAGGTCATGTGCAATGCCTATGCTTATTCTGTAGTTTAAAACTTAATTGTACTCTGTGGGCACAGTTCAATACACCAAAGCCAATTCATACAGTATGTCACACCTTTTTCCTACGTGCAACAAGGAAAGTCCAAGTGATGCAAGGTGATTGCAAAGGTGGAGCAATCCTGATTATAAGGCAGAAGCAATGTGGTCTACATTTCCATCTACAATAACTATGGTTACTATCTAACATAACATTTTGAGGCCTGACAGAAGGATA